>NW_015647958.1:588704-616787 GCF_001515625.1 Sinocyclocheilus rhinocerous
GTCGAATAGAACAAACGTCGCACGTGATAAGAGATACATATGCAATGTGCAGGGCGGGGTAGGACTGGAATTGGGAACTGCCGATGTAGCCTATTGTAGTAACATTGTCTCTGGTATTCTGGGTCTGTGAGCGTATATGCGTTCAGGGGCGTGGCTCTGGACAGCGATTGCAGGGAGGGTGGGACGTTCGCTTTCAGTGCTATCAGGCTAAAGTTAGCATTTTCCAAGATCTCCTACTGCACCTTTAAGTCTCTAATGTGTCAAGGGTATGTTACTGCTGCACAATGGCTCTAATGCAATTGTTAAATTTTTAATTGTAATAAAATTTCACAATATTACTATTTCTAATCAAATAAATGCAACCTTGTTAAACATAAGACTCTTCTTTCAAAAACATTTAAAAAATGGTTACACTTTATTTTAAGGTGTCCTTGTTACAGTATAATTATACACTTGAGTACCCAGAAAAGCGCTATATAAATGTAACAAATTATTATTATTATTACTGAGTAATATTAATTAATTACATGTACTTACTATATGGTTAGGGTTGGGTTTAGAGTTTGGCTTAGGGTTACTTGCATGTAATTATGCATAATGTATTGTTATTATAATAATAAATACATGTAACGTGTAACAAGGACACCTTAAAATAATGTGTTACCCAAAAACTTACTAACCCCAAACTTTTAAACAGTAATGAATGACATATTAAGCAGAATATTAAGACATTTAGCAGACTTACCCAGAATCTCTTACAAAAAGTTTCATATGTATAGTCATGAGTTCATGGATCAAAGACGAAAAAGGGTTCTCAAGCATCAAGTGTAATACAGCTTTGAATTGTCGTCGTTGTTTTTCAATACATTATAAAGTGTCCAGTTTAATTAAATCTTTTATTTTTTTTGTCTGTGCAAAAAAATAAATATCATACATTTTTAACATGATTTACAGAAAACAGCCACTAAAATGTCATTCAGTGTAACAATCTTGTCAGGCATATTTACCACAAGAATTAGTTTATGACATATTAAAAGACTAATACGTTTTACCCCAAATACTACTTACTTGTAATTTTACATTTTAAAATTTTGCCACCATCCCATTCTGGCCATTTGTCAGCAATAATTTTTTACTCACTTAAAATGAAATAAAATTTAGTATGCTAACTTTTTGTTTTATATATGTTAATACATACAGGTCAGAATAAGTACATTTTTACATAAATTTAAGAGTTACACTGAATGACAATGGAACATTATTTCACCCACATTTTGACATTTTATTCTCCCAAAACTTATTTGAAACCTTAAAAGTAGACACTTTACTTACATTTAATGTGCTTTCTATGTGTATAAAATCACTTTTGTAAAATTTCTTTTGATGCGGACATTTAAATGTCTTTGACCCTCATATATATTTATGATGCTGATGTCACACATTTATTTGAATAAGACACAATCTGAATAAATGATATGCTCTAATACAGAGTTTAGCTCCAATGATAATTGAACACGCCAGTAAAATCTAACCAAAGTCTTCAGGATTACTTGAAAATCACAGGTAGTTGTGTTTGATTAGGGTTGGACCTAAACTCAGTACAGTACAGTAGGTCTTGAGGGCCAGAGTTGCCCTCCTCTGCTCTAATATATTGAGTTAGGTGTGCGTGTATGAGAAACACTTACCACACTAATGAGCTGTGCTAGAGAGACTTTGATGCCAATAGTGACCTGCTGACTCTTATTGACCGCAGGCCGGATAAGTTTGTTGTAGCGCTCAAGACCAAGCAGAAAATCTACCAGCCTCTCCTCAGCATCAGCAGCAAGAGACCCTAACACACACACATACATGGAGATTGAAAAATGTTTAAAGATAAACACATGGCAAATGCCCTTTTGTCATTTATGGTCATATTGTGAGGAATTGTTTGTGAAATTTACAAGCAATTTTAAAATGAAAATGATTTCAAATTAAATCCAATACCAATCTTTTTCAGTGCAGTATAGTATGATTTTGTTGGTTGGAACATAAAAAAAAAACATTTATTATAAATGACTATAAATTAAATTGTGTTTGCTTTACATATATATATATATATATATATATATATATCTAGAAGGGATATGATCCCTTCTAGCTTTGTATCTAGTGTCTGTTTGCCAGAACCTTTTGAAATTGTGTCATAACATGTCAAATAATCATCGGCAGACATTGAAGTCACAAACCAGTGCCATCTCCTGCCGTTTTTTTATAGTTCTGGAGTTTTTGAGAATATCATGAAAAGGCCAGAAGTGTCTGCTAAGCTGCATGTAATCTGCTTTCACTGCAGAGCAAAAACACACAAACATGTCAGAATAATTTTCCTCTGCATCTTATCCCATCGTAACTCACAAGCCCACCGATGCTGTGGAGGGGATGTGCCAATGACATGGCAAAACAATGACTTGCCAAGACGGTAGCAAAACACACACACACAAAGCACACGCCATTTCCTCCCCACTGCATGTGGGATAAGATCTCCAGTGACTGCTCTCCTCCTCTCAAAACAGAACGCTGACACACACACACACACACACACACATACACACCTAATTTCAGTCATGAATCCAAGATTGTGTCAGACTCAATTGGTGTGATCCATTCCACACAGGAAGACACACAGACCTTTGAGCTTTTGTGGCTATGAGCTTTAGACATTTTGCATGGCTTGTCCCTTTAAGCAAAGCAAGATCCAGACCCATTCATATCAGTTTATGTGTTTGTGTGTAACTCAGTCCTCAAGGATGTTATACCCATGCAAAAGCCATAGATGACTCTCATCTACGCGAGTCTAAAGACAATGAGTGAGTATGTGTGTGTCTGATTTATTACCTTTAATCTCAGACCCATCTTTGTGTGACCACCATTTCCATCTTAGTGCGTCATCAGACAGAAAAAAACATCTGCAGCAGCATCTGACTCTAATATCCACTTTATTGATTCAATCTATTTGTCAGTCTTTCAATGTCTACACAGTATGAGCTAGAGTGGATTCAAATACAGTAATAGACACCAAAAGACCAAAATTTCCATGTAAAATTATGAGAATGTTTATAAATAAACAAGAATTGAATATTTTACATTTTAGACCACTTTTTTTTATCTCCACCAGTGAAAACTGTTCCAAACAAACACAAGGCAGAATCAACTTGTTGTGTATTTATTATAAAGAAATTAATTGGTTTATTTTAGCAAGAATATATTAAAAGTGACAGTAAAGACATTTACAATGTTACTAAATATTTCTATTTCATGTCAATGTTGTTCTTTTGAACTTCTATTCATCAATATCATAAAAAAAAAAAAGTATCACAGTTTTAATAAAACTACTAAGCAGCACAACCGTTTTCAATAGAAATGCTAAACCAAATCAGCAAATAAGAATGTTTTATGAATGGTCATGTGACTCTGAAGACTGGAGTAATGGCTGCTAAATTTAGCTTTGCCATCACTGGAAAAATACATTTTGAAGTATAATAAAACAGAAAACAGTTATTTTAAATTGTAATAAATGTAATACATTTCACACTATTACTGTTTTTACTATATTTTTGATCAAATAAATGTACCTTTGATGAGACTTCTTTCAAAAACATTTAAAATTTTACCAAAGCAAAACTTTTGAACAGTAGTTTAAATACAAGTGGTGTTTTGTTCCTGAATGACCCTATAGTGAAACAAATATAAATACACAAATATAAAAATACACTTATTTCGTGCTAAGTATAGTACAAATACATTTACATACTTATGTACTTAATAAAAATACCTTGCAATTGTACTTTTAGTATACTAAACTGTAAAAAACTTTAAGTCTGCTAAACTGGAACAACTAATTTTGTATTTTAGTACAATACAAAACTAAACAAAACAACTAAAAAAATACTGAAGTTATATATACTATTGCAAGTATACTTTAGGTACACATTAAATATTTCACTTTTAAAGACCGATATTATTCAAAGATAATACAATTCTCATCAATAGTGATATTAAAACACATTTTAGGCTTAATATTAAGAAATGCAGTGCACAAGTGTTACTCCAAATAAAGTTGAATTATAATTTTTATATCAGTAAGTCTCACGTGTTATGTCAGCAAATATGTTCATAGATTTGAAATATACTTAGTATGAAATAAATGTATTTTAAACATTTTTTTTTACTAGGGTAATCAGTGTTTATGAATGAATCAATTGATTGAATGATTCATTGGCTCACTTGTCATCGCCAACTGACATGACAATATTAACTGCAGAAAGTGTCACTAAAAATTTCCACCAATAATGCACAGACTGATAGGCTGTATGGAATGCACAAACACAGAGAAGCTGACTGATACACTGGACTGTATATCAGAACTCTTGGAACGCTTCTTGGCCATTAAAATTCAAAGCCTGGAACTAAATGCTATTACTATCATGTTAAGGAGAATTCACAATGTCCTAACAAACACCAACAGACTTGGGGGTGCCCACATATTTTTGTAGTAGTAGCAAAAATAATAATGGCAGAATTCATTAGTTTTAAGTAGCCATGAAATTGTGAATTTTGTGATTTAAATGTTACAAAATTAAAATAATGAACATTTTGATGTATTTATTATATGTGACCCTGGACCACAAAACCAGTCATAATGGTCAATTTTTTTTAAATTGAGATTTATACATCATCTGAAAGCTCGGTCGAGATACAACTATTTGAAAATCTGGAATTAGAGGGTGCAAAAAAATCAAAATACTGAGAAAATCGCCTTTAAAGTTGTCCAAATGAAGTTCTTAGCAAGGCATATTTCTAATCAAAAATTATATTCAATTGATATTCAAAAATCTGGGTTATTTATAGATTTATAGACCTAGATTTATTTTAGAATTGTACTGTGCTATTGATATGTATCTTTCACTTACAGTTTATTGACCAATAAGACATGGGTCAGTTTGAGCACTGACCCTGTTGCCGTCTTTTAGGCTGTTAGCCAGACTTTACGTCATACTACAGACAGTAGAGTGATCATCTTTACTCTTCTTGATGTCATCAGTGATCTCATATTTACTTATGAGGCCTGTAGATCCTTTTCTTTTCCTAAACTGTGCAACTCTTTAGCAAAAAGGCTGTGTAAAACACACGCATCGACATAAGCAACAACTCTTGAAAGAGCTGATAATTAAAGATGAAATAATTTACACTTTATGTGTGTTTGTGGCTATTCAGCTGAGCTGTAATTTATGTGCATGTGACTGAACTGCCTGTGAAGAGGTTGTGTGTTTTTGTCATGCTTGCTCTGATGTTAATGGATGTGTTAAGTGCTCTCATCCCTCACATTATCCCACAGTACTGTATAGTAATAACATCACACAGGCATAACCGTAACACGTAACACAAAAAAATAATAATAATATAAATAAAATTTTACCTGTATACTGTTTTAACAGCAATTCCATGGCCAATTTTGTGACATCATGGTTGCTGTTTTGCACCCTTGCTTTTGGTTCAATTTACAATGATCTTTTTTCAATGTGCAAATGTAATTTAATGAAAATAGCAAATAAATCCAAATTACATGCTGTCTGTATTAGATTATATCTGCACACTGATCTTAATTCTGTATTTTTTGGATCTGTTACATATACAGCTGATCATTTTCAAGATATTGATGTTGACAGTATATAGGCTAGTCTTTCTGCCTGGTTGTGGACACAAACTGGAAAATGTTTTCTCTCTTTATGTATATTATTTATTGTACATTTATATCACTGCATTTTGTGTTATATAACCCTGGCATTCATTTTTTTTTTAAATAGCAAGTGGAAAGTTTTTTGCTATGGCCTTCCATTTAACTCTATTTTTACTCAATTTACTGCCATGTTCTAAAACTGAAAATAAGAGACTATGGCCATATGGACTACCAAAAAAATAATAATAATAATTCAGCTCGGAAAACATCTTAACTTCAAATACTTTTGCATGGAACACAAAAGAAGAAGTTGTAAAGTATGTTCATGCTGCTCTCTTTCATACAATAAAAAGTGGATGGGGACCAGGCACTGTCAAGATTCAAAAATGATAAAAAAAGCATCATAAAAGCATAAAAAGCAGTTCGTACAACTCAAGCACAATATTTCAAGTCTTCTGAAGCAATATGATAGATTTGCAGAGCGCAAGATTCAAACAGTGTAAAAATTACATATGACTTTCGTGACATTTAAGAAACATGGAAACTGAACGAATTGTATTTGACCTACACAGTGAACAAATATAAACTTAATCAACAAGTCTTCCATTAGAAGAGAGAGAGAGAGAGCACCAATGTCACCAATGTCAGTAACAAAAAATACTGCATGCTTATTTTCTGAATATTTGACAAACCATAAAACAAACACAACAAAAACAAAGAAAAAAGGGTTATTTTAATACAAGTATGCAATAGCTTCTTACTTGTCACGCACAGCAAAAGCAGGCAGAAACATAAAAGCCACTTTGATGCCATCACGGAGACCATTTCTCTCTCTCTCTTTCTCTCTCTGTCCCGGGTGAAGGTTCACAGTGATGTCCAGTCCACAGCCACTATCACCCTCCAGAATCCTTCGCCCTCTCCAGGACGGGTGCTGTCGTGTTTAACCCTACAGAGGCTTATTCTCTGTGCTCCGGGCTTTGCTCTTCCTCTCTCAGTATTCAGCAGCCGTCTCCCAGTCATCGACAGATGTTTTGCTCGCGTTAATACAATGTATTCCAGTCAGCCGAGAGAAGCGCAAGACTCCAGTCAGATTACGCTCGTTTATATTTGAAGCAGGCTTAAGACATTCATCAAGTCAGTACGCATGTCTTAACAAGAAAGAAACACCATTGTTGCATTTGCAAACATGTTGCAAACAAGAAAATAAATAACAGTAGACTCCGGCTCCGGGTAAACTTTTAAGCGATGAAGTGCGAGAGCTGACTCTAGCCTTTTCCAATGAGACTGTTCAATTTTCCTCACACGGCTGCTATTTTAAACTCACATTCTTAGGTAGTGACAATATTTTTAGATTATTGCACTGTTATTTTGTGATTTCCTGGCAGAGTGATCTTCGGATGCAGTGCAATCTGTGAAAAATAGCTACATTCTCATATGGGACATCGCTCTGGGAGGACCACGTGACAGACGGCGCGAGCGAGGTGAAGGAAGCGGCATCATAATGAAACATTTAGCATGATAATTTAAAGATGTTTCACTTTACCCATTCTGTCTATCTTATTTCCAAGTTTTATTCCCACGTTGTCATTCAGATTTATGCCATATTAATGATGTTATCATTTCTGTTATCCATAATATTTTTGAAGATATAGACTATTTTTATTAGACTTTTATTAGAGATTTATTTCCCTCCACTGAAAGTCTATTCCATCAAAAAGTCGATGCTTCAAAACGTTCATAAAAATATTGTGGTATAACACTTCACAATAAGGTTCCATAATTAACATTAGATAATGCATTAACTAACATTAATTTACTAAGGTTTTTACATTAAGTAATATCGTTGCTGACCCTAACATACCTGTCAAAAATGTCCCCCTATTCTCATTTGGACATTCTCAGTTTCAGAGAACACACACACACACACACACACACACACAAACTAAATAAATAAACCAAATCTTCTGTTACTTACTGAAAGATTCTATTTTAATGTCTACTTAAAAAGCTTGTCAAGGAATCTGAGCCCCTTAACACCAACAACCAGTGATCACCAAATGCTGTAAAATATAAATACATTTTAACAAAATAATTTATTTAAAAAAAACGTTTTGATAAATTTTGGTATATGACAGAATATTCCATTTAAAGCAAATGATCTCCAGAACACAATTTTACTGACCAAATGTATACATGTGAATGGTGATTTTGTCTACATTTTAGATAAAACGATGCCTTTCTTTAAATTAGTTACGGTCAAAATCCACTTAACTAAAAAATTTGAGGGTCATGTTTCAGATATTTGTTTAAATGGGCATGACGTTTCTTAAGATGCCTGCTCTTTCTCTCTCTCTCACACACACACACTGACACACAACACAAGTAGAGATAGTGAGGTTAGGGTTTTAAAAGGCCAGCTTCTGCATTCCACATCCGCAGTAGGTAACCTGCCAACTGTTAAAAGCATAATCTTGTTCACAGCATAGAAAAATCTCCACACGCACACACACGCATACACACAGACTGTCACGTATACTGTACAACAAATACAGATTCATTATTTTTCATTGTGTCATTAGACACTCACATTTGAGACACTCATTTCAGTGGGGCACCTAGTTTATATATTGATGTTAATGTTGAGAAAGATTATAAAGATGTGTAATGTGGCAAAACTGCATAAGAACTGACATCTTTGGCATCCAGAGGATCTAATCCATAAACGTGCTTGGGATCATAACCCAATTTAGAATTGGCTTCCTTCAAGAGTGACATCCAGAAAGACACATTTGATAATGTTTTTGACATTTTTTTGGCATGGTAACACTTATGTGTTATAATAATGTGAATTGTTTTAACATTAGTTAAAGGGGTCCTATTATGCTTTTTCACTTTTTCAACTTTAGTTAGTTGTAATCCCCTTTAGGACCCCTTTAATGCATTAAATATATTGAACCAGCAATTAATTTTATAGCATTTATTAAGTTATGCTCATTTATACAGTAAATGTATTGTTTATTGTTAATTCATCTTTGTATATATGTCAATATATTCATGTATTTAAGGAATAGTTCTCCTCAAAAATGAAAATTATGTCATCATTTACTCATGTCTTTCCAAACCTGTATAAGTTTCTTTCTTATGTACCAGCATTCTTCAAAGTATCTTCTTTTATGTTCAACATAAGAAAGAATCATAAGGTTTGGTACAACATGAGGGTGACAGAATTTTCATTTTTGTGGTTAACTATTCCTTTAATAATTTGAATTTACACAACTTAAATGAAAAATGTGCACGTAGAAATTATCATAATAATAAATAAATGCTGTGGAAGAATTGTGGATGCGCTTTATTTTACAGTATGTATTTACAGTGTATTTAAACAAGAAAGTACTGAGTAATATATAGGTAACTACATGGACATAATATGGGTTACGGTAAGGTTTAGGTTCAGGATTAGTACTTAGTAGGTAGATATTAAATACATGTAGAACAAGACTATAGAATGAAGTGCTTCATTGTTGCTCACGATCCTTACAGTAATGAATTAACTAATATTAACAAATTAAACATTATTGTAAAGTGTCTGACATGACATGACTTGTTATTATGGTACATTCTTCTAACAGTATTCTCAGTCCTTTGGAAAACTTTAACATGTCTTCAACAGCAGTGTACCAATATCCTAATTCTGTGCCCTATGTACTGTAATTATCCATAGATCTGTTGCTGCTTTAAAAACACACACAGCTCTTTCACACTAAGTCATTAAAATTTCAATCCAAGCTGTGGCTGCTATATTAGGTGTAGAGGTGGTTTATGACAGAGAAGTGTTGCGTAAATTGTGCTCTCACACACCTCCCATTTATGGGATGATGGAGGTTCCAATCTGTCGTAATGGACTTGAATCACATCTCGCCTTGTGTGGCCCACAGTAAAAGAGATTGACGGGCAAAGATTTGTGAGAGACAGATGGGGGATGGGCAAAGATTTAAAAAAGGGTAAGGGATGATTCATTAGATGTACCATTTTTATTCTTTTTCCTGGAAGACAAACACCATTTGTCTGAGAGGTGAGATTACAGCTCTGATCCATCCTCCACATCCTACCCCTCCGGCAAACAGCAGACCCTTTCCACAACATTTCCACAACTGTCATTGATATAAGTGTGTACTGTGTTCAAGATCAGCTGAGGACAGTTAATCGTTTAAGTAAAGCGATTTGTCTTCCTGTGTACACAAACACATGTGGTTTGTTTATGAGTGGACACAACACATACACTGCTCAAAAAAATTAAAGGAACACTTTTTAATCAGACTATAGCATCAAGTCAGTTAAACTCCTGGGATATTGATCTGGTCAGTTAAGTAGCAGAGGGGTTGTTAATCAGTTTCAGCTGCTTTGGTTTTAATGAAATTAACAACAAGTGCACTAGATGGGCAACAATGAGATGACCCACAAAACAGGAATGGTTTTACAGGTGGAGGCCACCTACTCATATTTCCCTACTCATATTTTCTGAATGTTTTTCACTAGTTTTGCATTTGGCGAGGGTCAGTGTCACTACTGGTAGCATGAGGCGATACCTGGATCTCACAGAGGTTGCAAAGGCAGTCCAACTCCTCCAGGATGGCACATCAATACGTGCCATTGCCAGAAGGTTTGCTGTGTCTCCCAGCACAGTCTCAAGAGCATGGAGGAGATTCCAGGAGACAGCCAGTTACTCTAGGAAAGCTGGACAGGGCCGTAGAAGGTCCTTAACCCATCAGCAGGACATCTGGTATCTGCTCCTTTGTGCAAGGAGGAAGAGGATGAGCACTGCCAGAGCCCTACAAAATGATTTCCAGCAGGCCACTGGTGTGAATGTCTTTGACCAAACAATCAGAAACAGACTTCAGGTGGCCTGAGGGTCTGACGTCCTCTAGTGGACCCTGTGCTCACTGCCTGGCACCATGGAGCTCGATTGGCATTTATGCATTTATGAAAATGTTATTCTGCCTGTAACATCGTTCAGCATGACCAGTTTTGTGGTGGGTCAGTGATGATCTGGGGAGGCATATCCATGGAGGGATGCACAGACCTCTACAGGCTAGACAATGGCATCCTGACTGCCATTAGGTGTCGGGATGAAATCCTTGGACGCATTGTCAGACCCTACACTGGTGCAGTGGGTCCTGGGTTCCTCCTGGTGCATGACAATGCCTGGCCTCATGTGGAGAGAGTATGCAGGCAGTTCCTGGAGGATGAAGGAATTGATACCATTGAATGGCCCCCACGCTCGCCTGACCTAAATCCAATAGAACACCTCTGGGACATTTTGTTTCGGTCCATCCGACGATGCCAGGTTGTACCACAGACTGTCCAGGAGCTCAGTGATGCCCTGGTCCAGATCTGGGAGGAAATACCCCAGGACATCATCCGTCATCTCATTAGGAGCATGCCCTGACGTTGTCAGGCATGCATACAAGCACGTGGGGGCCATACAAACTACTGAGTACCATTTTGTGTTTCTGCAATGAAATTTCAGCAAAATGGACTAGCCTGCTGCATCATTTTTTCACTTTGATTTTCGGGGTGTCTTTAAATTCAGCCCTCTGTAGGTTGATAATTTTCATTTCCATCAAACAATGTGGCATCCTTTCGTTCCTAACACATTACCCAGTCCATATCAGTATAGATATCCAGCATGATAATTTTCCCCACTGAGATCTGATGTGTTTTCAAAGTGTTCCTTTAATTTTTTTGAGCAGTGTATAGCAGTGTATTTCAGAGCGCATGCGTGATTGTGCATGCAGCCTGTTGCCGCTGCTCCTGTGTGTGTTTTTTTATTTCTGTTCACTTAACTTTATTCGTGTGGTCTTTTCTTATTGTATTTTTTTGTGAGCTCTTTGAAGTTGTGCCCTTTCAAGGATGCAGGTGGAGAAAGTTTTAACAACCTTTTTAATAACTTTTTTTTCGTACAGGAGTTCAACACCTGTTGGATATGCTGCTCGGATTGTTTACTCCCGAGATCAGTTGATCGATCTAAAGCCGTCCAGCTTAGCGATTCGACCAGCTGATTTACCTACTGAAATCTGGAGGAAAACTCATAGAGGATGTAGGGAAAAACAAGACAACGAGGGAAGAGAGCTGGGCTGAGACGGGAGAGACAGAGAGAAGAGGAGATTCAAGACGAGTCTCCCCTCTCTTATTATAGGCAATGTGAGATCGCTGGCTAATAAGATGGAGGAGCTGACAGGGCTAGTCAGAAGCCAGACAGAGTACCGGGAATGTAGTATCATGTGCTTCACAGAGACATGGTTACATCAGGACAAACCCGATCAGAACGTCTCCATCGAGGGCTTTCAGACGGTTCGGGCCGATCGGGATTGCAACGAGAGCGGTAAGAGAAAAGGAGGGGGGCTTTTAATAACAGATGGTGCAACCCTTGTCATATTACGGTTAAGGAGCGGATATGTTGCCCGGACATTGAACTATTAGCTGTGGGACTTCGGCCTTATTATCTGCCCAGAGAGATTTCACATGCCATTGTAGTAGCTGTATATATTCCGCCATCAGCTAACCCGAAGTCGGCGAGCAGCGTTATTCATAATGTTACATCACAATTGCAGACCAGACATCCAAATGCTCTTATCACCATTTCGGGCGACTTCAATCACGTTACTATGGAAAAAAACATTGCCAACTTTCACACAGTATGTAAACTGTCCGACCAGAGAAGAGAGTACACTTGATTTAATGTATGCAAACGTGAAGAATGCATACGGTTCGTTCCCACTCCCTCCACTGGGTAGGTCAGACCACAATTTGGTGTACTTCAAACCCTGTTGTGGGACTTCGGCCTTATTATCTGCCCAGAGAGATTTCACATGCCATTGTAGTAGCTGTATATATTCCGCCATCAGCTAACCCGAAGTCGGCGAGCAGCGTTATTCATAATGTTACATCACAATTGCAGACCAGACATCCAAATGCTCTTATCACCATTTCGGGCGACTTCAATCACGTTACTATGGAAAAAAACATTGCCAACTTTCACACAGTATGTAAACTGTCCGACCAGAGAAGAGAGTACACTTGATTTAATGTATGCAAACGTGAAGAATGCATACAGTTCGTTCCCACTCCCTCCACTGGGTAGGTCAGACCACAATTTGGTGTACTTCAAACCCTGTTATATGCCTCTGGTTAAGAGCAAGTCTGTGACCACCAGAATCGTGAGGAGATGGACGGATGAGGCTTATCAGGCACTTCAGGCTTGTTTTGAGGTTACTGACTGGCAGGCTCTCTGTGAGCCACACGGAGAGGATATTGATGGACTCACAGTGTGCATCAACGATTATATAAATTTCTGTGTTGACTGCACTGTACCATCAAGCACTATCCTTTGTTATCCCAACAACAAGCCATGGGTAACAAAGGACATCAAGGCCATCCTGAATGCGAATAAGAGGGCATTTAGGGAGGGAGACAGAGGGGAGGTGAAGAGAGTGCAGAAGGAACTGAAAGGTAAAATTAAAGAGGCTAAAGACACTTATAGGAGAAAGTTGGAGGGGAAGCTTCAGCAGAACAATTTAAGAGAGGTTTGGAGTGGCATAAGGACCATCACGGGTTTTCAAAGGTCCAACAGTGGCGGTGTTGGTGACGGTGTACAAAGGGCCAATGAACCTTATCTGTTTTTTAATGTTGATTTGATGATGTTTCTGCCCTTCCTCCCCAGGACTCCTCTGTTTGTCCACCATCATTAGCCACTCAACTCTCAGAACCTCCCCCTCCGCATAGACCCCCTGCTTGCTTCACCCTCTCCCCTTCTTCAGAGCATTTTACCTGTCCTCTCCCACCTGACGCATTAACGTCCCATATTATGAAGATTCTGGAGAGACTGGTGCTGGAGGAGCTCAGGCCCATGGTTAGGCCTTTTATAGAACCTCTTCAGTTTTCCTACCAGCCCCACCTGGGAGTTGAGGACGCTATCCTCTACATGCTGGATCGAGCTTATACTCACCTGGATAAGGCGGCAAGCACTGTGAGAGTCACGTTTTTTTACTTCTCCAGTGCTTTTAACACCATTTGTCCGGCTCTACTGGGTGAGAAACTGACAGCGATGCAGGTGGATGCCTCCCTCGTGTCCTGGATTGTGAACTACCTTGACTGGCAGACCACAGTATGCTCGGTTGCTGCATTGTGTGTCAGACTGAGTGGTTTTCAACACTGGAGCTCCACAGGGGACTGTGCTGTCTCCTTTCATCTTCACCCTGTATACTGCAGATTTCAGTTATTGTACTGAGTCCTGCCATCTTCAGAAATTTTCTGATGACTCAGCTATAACTGGTTGCATCAGTGGTACAGGACTAAATTGGATAACTTTGTCACATGGCGTGAGCGAAACCATCTACAGCTCAATGTGACAAAAACAAAGGAGCTGGTGGTCAACCTGAGGAGGACTATGACACCTATGACCCCTGTTTCCATTCATGGGGTCTGAGTGGATAGTGTAGAGGGTTATAAATATCTGGGAGTCCACATGAACAATAAAATGGACTGGATTAAGAACTCTGAAGCCATCTACAAGAAGGGCCAGAGCCGCCTCTATTTTTTGAGGAGGCTGAAAAGTCCTCTAACATCTGAAGGACGATGCTAAAGATGTTCTGAGTCTGTGGTAGCAAGTGCCATCTTTTTTTGCTGTTGTATGCTGGGGCAGTGGACTGAAGGTAGCTGATGCCAATAGACTGAACAAACTAATCCGTAAGGCTGCTTCTGTTGTGGGGGTTGAGCTGGACTCTCTGACTGTAGTGTCAGAAAGAAAGATGTTGTCTAAGCTTCTGGCCATCTTAGACAACACCTCTCACCCACTTTATAATGTCCTCCTGGGTAGATACAGGAGTACGTTTAGTCAAAGCCTTATTCAATCTAGGTGCTCCACAGAGCGACACAGAAAATCTTTTTTTTTTGTCTATCAGACTTTATAATTCCTCAGTATAATAACGTATTTTATTGTGCAATATTATATTTTTACTTGTATATTTATTTAAATCTTAGTAGTTTTATTTTTATTTCTTGTATATAGATTTCTATTTGTATTTTTATCTTGGTGTTTTGGAGCTGCGGTAATGAACCTAATTTCCCTCTGGGGATTAATAAAGTATTTCTGAATCTGATTCTGATAATGCTAGTAAAATAGTTTTTATGGCAGAGTCTTAAAGGGATACACCCAAAAATGAAAATTCTCTCATCATTTGCTCAACCTTGTGTCATCCCAGATGTACAGTATATGACTCTTGTTCTTGTGTGTAACACAGAGATCTTCAATTTGGGTTCATATGGATTACTATTGAGTTCACTTTGCATGGTTTTTGCATTCACTTTGAGGGACCACTTGCAGTATATGTACTCACAGAAAGAGATTATTCACAGAAGAAAGAAGGTAATTTAGATCTGGGGTGGCATTTCGGTGAGTAAATGATTTTTGGTGGAGTATCCCTTTACAGTTGGCATAAAACGGAAATTGTGTCTTCCCTATTGTGACATACACTGATCAGCTAAAACAATAACACCACTGACAAGTGAAGTGAGTAAAATTAATTATATAATCACAGTGGCACCTGTCAGGGGGTGGGATACTGTATGTTAGGCAGCAAGCAAAAAGCTCGAAAAGATGACTGTGAAGAGAGCCAAATAGTGATGGTCAGATGACTGTGTGAGAGCATCTCAAGACCCGAATATGTAATCATAATTGGCAAAACATTCATGCATTTAAGGGTTAAACAATTTTGTGAACGAGAGAAAATTTAGGACGGGACCTAATTTTGTCAATCGGAAATTGACTGGATCATTGGGGTTTGCTGCTCAAGTCATTGTTTTTGATTAAAGATTACAAGGTCATGTGGTTTTTATTTATTTATTTATTTTTAAACATGTGCGTGTATAAATCATATATAATAAACACAGTAATATTCACCCTTGGACCACAATCAGTGATCAAGGGGTCCAAAACTCACCTTTGTCTACATCACAAAAAGGGGTAAATCCAGCCCTGTTCATGGCACAATCTGTTGAGGTTCATCTCAAGCAACCCAAATTGCTATTGGCACCCATAACCAATGTGCCCTCTAAGCTGCGAGCGCACGCGACCGCGCAGAAGAATTAATGTGCCGCGCACACGCAAAAATGAGTTGGTAAAGTCATTTGATTGAATTCTAGTGAAAGAGAAAGAATTGCAATGCTCGGGCAAAATGCTATCCGTATATAGATTTCTATTTGTATTTTTATCTTGGTGTTTTGGAGCTGCGGTAATGAACCTAATTTCCCTCTGGGGATTAATAAAGTATTTCTGAATCTGATTCTGATAATGCTAGTAAAATAGTTTTTATGGCAGAGTCTTAAAGGGATACACCCAAAAATGAAAATTCTCTCATCATTTGCTCAACCTTGTGTCATCCCAGATGTACAGTATATGACTCTTGTTCTTGTGTGTAACACAGAGATCTTCAATTTGGGTTCATATGGATTACTATTGAGTTCACTTTGCATGGTTTTTGCATTCACTTTGAGGGACCACTTGCAGTATATGTACTCACAGAAAGAGATTATTCACAGAAGAAAGAAGGTAATTTAGATCTGGGGTGGCATTTCGGTGAGTAAATGATTTTTGGTGGAGTATCCCTTTACAGTTGGCATAAAACGGAAATTGTGTCTTCCCTATTGTGACATACACTGATCAGCTAAAACAATAACACCACTGACAAGTGAAGTGAGTAAAATTAATTATATAATCACAGTGGCACCTGTCAGGGGGTGGGATACTGTATGTTAGGCAGCAAGCAAAAAGCTCGAAAAGATGACTGTGAAGAGAGCCAAATAGTGATGGTCAGATGACTGTGTGAGAGCATCTCAAGACCCGAATATGTAATCATAATTGGCAAAACATTCATGCATTTAAGGGTTAAACAATTTTGTGAACGAGAGAAAATTTAGGACGGGACCTAATTTTGTCAATCGGAAATTGACTGGATCATTGGGGTTTGCTGCTCAAGTCATTGTTTTTGATTAAAGATTACAAGGTCATGTGGTTTTTATTTATTTATTTATTTTTAAACATGTGCGTGTATAAATCATATATAATAAACACAGTAATATTCACCCTTGGACCACAATCAGTGATCAAGGGGTCCAAAACTCACCTTTGTCTACATCACAAAAAGGGGTAAATCCAGCCCTGTTCATGGCACAATCTGTTGAGGTTCATCTCAAGCAACCCAAATTGCTATTGGCACCCATAACCAATGTGCCCTCTAAGCTGCGAGCGCACGCGACCGCGCAGAAGAATTAATGTGCCGCGCACACGCAAAAATGAGTTGGTAAAGTCATTTGATTGAATTCTAGTGAAAGAGAAAGAATTGCAATGCTCGGGCAAAATGCTATCCAGTTGATTCGCTTTAGAGTTAGAACCGGTGAATGCGATTTACAGGTTTCATAGAAAGAGAATGATGTGCGTCAAATGAGTCGCTGTAGAAACAGAATACTTCAGTGGTTGCGGAAGAAATAGCTTAACACGAGAGCCAACGCAAACGCAATGACATGTGAAATAAAACGTCCTTATGTTAAGTGCTGGTAATAGCGGGTGATGGGCACAGAACTGTAACAAAACTCAGAGACATTTTCAGTCACACAGGTGTATGAAGCTGTGGATGTTTAGATAGCTATAAGAATTCACGTTCACGGTTTTTTTTTTGTTTTTTGTTTTTTTAATATTTAGCTGACAGTTCTCAGTTTAAATGCTTCAGTTTGTTTTCTATTCTATTCTGTTCTATCAGTTTAAATGCTTAAGTTTGTTTCGATATTATATTATATTAGCCTATGTTAGGCCTATATTATAAACCTATAAATTATTGATTAATTGATTTTGAATGGAGTCTCTTATGCTCATCAAGGCTATATTTGTTTGATCAAAAATACAGAAAAAAACGTAATATTGTGAAATTTTATTGCAATTTCTATATTGGTTTCCTATTTTAATATACTTTAAAATATAATGTAGCCTATTCCTGTGAACCAAAGCTGAATTTTCAGCATCATTACTCCAGTCTTCAGTGTCACATGATCCTTCAGAAATCATTCTAATATGCTGATTTATAATCAATGTTGGAAACAGTTGTGCTGCTTAATATTTTTCGGGACCTGTGATACTTTTTTGAGGACTCTTTGATAAATAAAAAGTAAAAAAGAAGAGCATTTATTCAAAATAGAAATCTTTTCTAACAATGTAAGCCTTTACTATCACTTTTTTATCCATTTAACATATCCTTGCTGAATAAAAGTATTAATTTCTTTAAAAAAAAAAAAAAAAGGAAAAAATGTACTGATTCCAAACTTTTGAATAGTTGTGTATATTGTAACACAAAATTTCTATTTTGAATAAACAGTGTTCTTTTTTAACTTTTTATTTATCAAAGAATCCTGAAAAAAAGTATCACAGGTCCTAAAAAATATTAAGCAGCACAACTGTTTTCAACATTGATTATAAATCAGTATATTAGAATGATTTCTGAAGGATCATGTGACACTGAAGACTGGAGTAATGATGCTGAAAATTCAGCTTTTCTTCACAGGAATAAATTATATTTTAAAGTATATTAAAATAGAAAACTTTTAAATTGCAATAATATTTCACAATATTATTTTGTGAAATAATATTCAGTATTTTTTTATCAAATAGATACAGATGAGCATAAGAAACATCTTTAAAAAAACTTAACTGATCCCAAACTTTTGTATGGTAATGTATTATTTTGTAAAAATATTTTCTCAGGTAACCTAAAATGTACATCATTTAGTTACATCAGGGGTCAAATCAAATATAAATAGCACATTAAAGTTAAAGGTTACACACTTTTTTGTGTGTGCACTGTACAGGTCTGGTATAAAGAATGTTTTTGCTCTGGTGGCCGAAATGTCCGCCCAATAAAGAAAAGTTTTGCTCAGCAAGAAATAAAATTAGATGGAACATTGCCCATAACACAGTTAGCCAAATGGTAATTTTTTTTCTAATAAAAGAAAACATTGCTATGGTTGCCATCTCAGGCGAATTATTTGTGATCATGAGTGTCTGTTGTTTGCCCTAACTTGAGGTAACTTTTGTGGTTAGTGAAATATTTGAAATTGTAGACCTCTATATTAAGAGACCCTTCTTTGGAACACACACACCCTGCGCTCAAACACTGGCATGAGCTTGAGGCAGCATTTAAAACATGTTTTGCAATTTTGTTTGGTGCCAGTAGTGTCACAGAAATCAAACACTTCAACTTTTAAATCCAGTCATTCAGTCATTTTGTGCTTTTGTGTTTTTCCCTTGTTGAATGTGATTCTGCTTATTCAGCTGTATTATTTCATGAAAGTGGCAGCAAGATCATAAGGTCAAAGACAGTGGAAAGCTTTAGCCCTGACCGCTGCACTACCAAAGGTCAAACTCCATTTCAGGGGCAGTGCAGAGCAATGTAGAGTTGAGGAAAGTGTAATTGGTACTATCTCTGACACCGTCTGTCATACACGCACATATGCAAATATACACCCACAAGGTATTTCCTGTCATAGAAATGCCAGATTTGGCACTGCTTTGCTTTCAATTTGACTATATCAGCAAAAAATTTTACTCAGCATGACCTAGTATAGACAATGGGCCGGAGGGGGATTTTTGACAGAATTACTGCAAGTCTGAAACTTCCTCTCTCTCTCTTTTTCTTCATCTCCTGATTTTTAAGTTTTGAATAAACTGGCACTGTGACATCATGCCTTGACATTTCTCACAGATTTTGTTCACCCTTAACAGGAAGTACCTTATCATCATGCCCACAGCCAGGTATCCTTCTCTCCAACAAAGCCTTCTTTTTCTGTCACCATCAGAATCTGTCTAATCAGAAAGGACAAAAATTCTTTAACCAATGTAATAAGAGTCATTACCCATTACTCCAGTTAAGCAGGGTATTTGTTGTTGTTTTAGTTTGCTTTGCTGTCAAAGTAGCTCATTTCAACCAAATATTACTGATTAATTACGATGCTTAACACTGAAAGTGTACACCTGCACACAGTGGCGTCATGCCCATTCAAACTGAGGGGGCAAAAAGCCCCCTCAAATTTTCGAGCCAAGTGGATTTGGAATGCAGCTTCCAAAAGACAAATATAGCCGAATAAATTTTTTTGATACAATCACACGGGTGTGATGTGCGGCACATCACTAGCTGCTAAATTCAAATCTGCGTTCACGCTTTGGCTGGTGCTGAGCCAGAGACAGACACGTTTCTGCAGCGCTGCGCATTAACCAATCACACATGATTATGTTGTGCTTTTGAATACAAATACCAATCAGAGGCGTTCAGATGAGTCATCACTGAAACACCAGAGTTTAGTTCACTGCACGCGTCGCTGACTGAATACTGCTCTCTGGCGAATTAATTCTCTCATCAGAAACAACGGAGTGCAGATGTGCGTACGATGTAAGTAAGATATGCATTTCACAGTGTAAACAGCTTCAGTGATTATAATGGGAGTTTTTGACTCGTGCCCCCTCAAAAATAATAAGTGCATGACGCCTGCACATGTCACAGTTGTTGTATGTAGTGAAAAAATAAAATGTTTTCTCTACAAATGAGATGACAAAAATAAGCATGAAAAAAACATGTCCTGAACAAAAACATGTTGACAATCTATTAATGTGATTTAGTCAAAAACTGAACATTCAATTTGTATGTTTTACAAATTGCATATGTCATTAGAGTAAATTAAGTTTTGCCATAGTAAAGTTTTGCAATTTATGTATAAATGAAAGACTATTAAAGGCAGCAGGGTCAAGCACCTAGTTTTTTTTTGAGGGGGCACCAGTGACATTTCTGCCACTTCTTCCTAACAACTCATCATGATAGTCTAGTGGTGTAATTGTTTAGTATGCATGGGGGCCAGGATCAAATCCTGATATAATATGCATTTCTTTTTATAATGAAACAACTGAATTAGACTGCCAGTGATTGCCCTACGTTTTCATGTATGGACAAATTAGCCTTATTTCATAGGAAAAACCCAACCCTAATTGTACATTTTATTTATAATAAAATTTTACTTAAAATTTCACTGTAATAATTACTGCAATGTCTTTCTGCCCAATTATATACTTTTGAAATATGAACTGAATTGAGAACATTCATTATTAATGCCTTTGGCATTTGGCGAAATTCACCAACAGACAACAAATTTAGAGAACAATTAATTTTGTACAATAATTGTGTACAATAATAAATAATTTTTTCTGTTGGAAATCCGCTTGACACAAAAATCAACTGGGAGAAGGATTGTGTGAAGAGTTGTGTGACCATGACATTGACTGTCTGAACAATGAGAAATGCTGCCGCACTAAATGTGGACGTGAATGTACACCTCCATTTAAAGTGAGGCCTGATCCATGTCTCAGACCAAATGTGTGCTGATAACTCTTCCCATGATGATCGATGTCCTGCCTGACCGAAGTGTTGCCCAACCACCTGTGCATGCAGCGAACCATGCCAGTTTAACCATTGGAAAAGGATTGAATTCATGAATTCATAGTTCACCCTGTGTTCCTCAGAAGAAAGTAAGTTATACAGATTTGGAACAACATGAGGGTGAGTAAATAACAGAATTTTCATTTTTCTGTGAACTGTCCCTTTAAATAAATGAAAAGGAATATGTTTTCCATGTCTGATGAATTTGCTTGTGAAAGGCTGGAAACTGTGCCGGATACTTTCTTGTGGAACCATCAGTGTTATTATGACATCATTTCAGTGTGGATCCAGCATAATTAATTGCATCTAAATGGAATCAGGTGATTGGCTCAGAAAAACCTGTATGTGGAACTGAATGCCCCTGAGCAAAGATGGCAGCCAGTTGAGCAACTGCCATTGAGATGAATGTGAAAGCTAACAGATTGCGTTCTCCAGATATTAGAGACCTCCTGCAGGACTAAAAACAGTATGTATTATCAGTGTACAAAGAGCAGAACACATCAACAACAGCCTACCTTCCAACATACTATGTGGTCTACATGGTGCATTATGGGATAGAAGCCCAAGCTTCCTGTTCCTTTAGAACAGGTAATAATAGCATTTAAATGTCTGCATGCCGGCAAATGGCCACTGGAGAAACCAACAAAAGCCTGTATATAAGCTTTGAGCCACCACAGTCTTCCCCTGTGATTGTGCATGTGTTTTAGGTTTAGGCCCTGCAGCAGCATCACACACACAGCATATTAGAATTCCAATGACTGACTGACAGAGTTGTGACTGGGTCGCTTATAGTGGCACACGGATCAATGATATAAGAGTGTCCGCAATAAAAAAAGGAAAAAGTCTTTTAAAAGGAAGGATAAATCTAGTTGATAACACATGCCAATTTCTTAAAAATGTACTCTTTGTATTCATGTTGGTTTTGTTAATGCTTGGAAGGCGAAGGTGGATCTAATCCATTTAACTTATCATACAAAACAGAAAACAAACCAACACAAGAACATGCAAACTACACTGAAACTGACACTCAATGTTACAGGTTTTCGTATGGTTTTTAAAAACTTTTATGCCATTTTCAGAAACGTTTATTGACTGATGCAGTATGACCATGAAGTGATTTTTGTTGGTCATGCCACATTCCAAAAATAAACACAGATTTGTTAAAATGGTACAATTTTGCTTATACTGTAGAAATAATATTAAGATTACACCTAAGGTTTTCTTCAGGAATCTCATTCTTTTTAATAATGTTTTTTTTTTGACAGTTAAATCAAAGCATGAACTTCATAGAAGAGGTGTATTCTAGTCACTGTAACTATGAATTGCATTTGTAATGTATTTCTGAATAAATTAATAGACAGGACAAAAAACTGACCCAGATTCATGAACTGCATAATACATTATACACATTTTTACTTTTACCAAGCTGATGTCACTGAAGTGCACTGTGCCTTACAGTACTCTATAACTATCCTTCTAGTGGTTAAACGCGGCTGAGCTGTAGATTATGGAGCTCCTGCACAGAATCCAGTGGCCAGGGGATTAAGAGAGAGCTGATCAAAGTAATGCTTTCAAATCGAATCCAAAGCACACGATTAAAGGTTATTACACATTCCCCTTCCCTCATCCACAAAATACCAGTTCTGCTGAGGATGTTTCTTCTGCCTTTTTTTTTTGTGTCCCTTGCACTCCCAATTTATTAGTTTATTTCAGCATTATGCAAAACCACGTGTTCCAGCTTTATCTCCTCATTAAAAACAGAACAACAACAGAAATACAGATCATGCATACATATGCCCCTGTTGCCCCAGTGTCATTTCACAATAACGCTGCTCTCTTCCCGCCTCATTGGCTCGCCGTTGGGAATCTGTGTTAATTTGTTGTCTCCTCTTGCCCAATGGGGACGGATGGAATATGGCAAATGTAAATGCACTGTTGTGGAGTTGAGTTGAGTCAAATGTCAAGCTCAGCTGCACTGCCACATGCTCTGTGAGTTTGCAGCATCTGTGCACATGGCACTCTGTGGATAATGTGATTATTCTAGCAAGAGTGAGCACTGTGGGAGACAGAGAAACAGAAGTCACACAAAACCATGCACAATTTTAGACTGAAGAGAATAAAACACTGTGGGAAAGATGGGTTTAGAGACTGAAGCAAGAAAGTACACTCTTAAGAAAAATGGTTCTAAACAGTACCAGAAAAGGGTTCTAAACAGTACCAGAAAAGGGTTCTTCGGCTTGTAACAATAGCAGAACCCTTTTTAGTGCTAAATAGAACCTTTTTTATAGGGTTCCATATAGAACCATGCTTTGAAAATGCTATATAGGACCTTATTGGTGTTATAAATAACCTTTCTAATAATAGTTTTTCATTAATATTAGTATGTTAGTATCATTAATATTAGTATTATTTGTATATATTATTTATTAATATTGTTTTTTACCCCTCTATCTGCCTGGTCTTATAATATCTTGAAGTGTCTATTAGGGATTTACATAAAATCAACAACAACATGTCAATTAGGTATTTTTTTATGACGAGAAATTGTAGCAAAAATGACAGTGTTCTAACAACAGTTAATAGCAGAATACATTAATGAATGACAATGGACATTGAACATAAATAAATGCTTAAAGAAATAAAACAAAATAGAACATAAAATAGTGTATTGAAGACCAAGCTCCAGTGAAATATCTTCATAATCCTCTTTGATGCCTTTAAGTTAATTATTATGTGTATTTTGGTGTGATTGAATGGCAGTTTCTCTCTGCAGATGATGAGGTTGTAGGATGTGACAGCATCTGAAATACACAATTGAGTTTAGATATACAGTTTGTCTCCTTTCGTTTGTTTATGTGAAAACAATTGTTTATGAAGGCCAAAAGTAGTATGTGAGCACTTCACAATGTTAAAAGGAAAAAGTAATATAAAGTCATGGATAGGGTATGTTTATGCATAAACCCTAGTAATAAAACATATCTAACAAAATGGACCAAACATTCAATATCTTTGTTACTTGGTGAAGAAGAGGACAGTATACTTAACTGAACAGAGCTGGGGTGTATTCCAGAAAGCAAGGTTAACTTACCGTCAGCTAAACCCTGAACTTTCGGTTGATTAACCCCAAACCTTGCTTACTCGAGGTATGTGGTTCCAAAACTGTGTCCGGGAGTAGGTTCATTCAACTCAGAGTATGTTCCTGGTTAAGACTCGAGACATTCTCAACAGAGCGACGAATCGACGAGTCACTATGGAAACGGACGCTAAGAAAAAGCGCCATGCTGTTTCTTTCTTCTTCTTTTGTTCAATGGTCGTTTACATGCTTAGTGCATATCGCCACCTAATTGATGGTTGTGCAATCATTTTAATTTTTTTCCGTTTAATCTTTAAAGAAACACTCCACTTTTTTTGGAAATAGGCTCATTCTCCAACTCCCCTAGAGTCAAACAGTTGAGTTTTACCGTTTTGGAATCTATTCAGCCGATCTCCGGGTCTGGTAATAGCACTTTTAGCCTAGCTTAGCATAGATAATTGAATCCGATTAGACCAGTAGCATTTCGCTCAAAAATGATCAAAGATATTTTCGATATTTTTCCTATTTAAAACTTGACTCTTCTGTAGTTACATCGTGTACTAAGATTCCAAAAATGTTTTAAAAATTCAGTAGTTAATCCATCTATACCTGGTGATTTACTATTATTCATTTGTTTTAAAGCTACATCCATTTCCTCTAAAGTCAACTCATCCTCAATTAAGAATTTGTCTTCCTCATTCAGTTTACATATTTTATCTCTTATAATCACAAATAAAGAATCACAATCAGCTTTTTTGTAATTGGATTTATAAAGGTTAGAATAGAAAAGCAAAATTTCATTTTGAATTTCTTTTTGATCGCCTGTTATAATTTCATTAATCTTAAGCTTACTTGTTTTTTTCTTTGTTTGTCTTTGTTTTTCAAGGCCGAAAAAATATGATGAACTTTTTTCTCCGTTCTTTATTATCTGAATACATTAATGAATGACAGTGTCAATGAATTGACATTGAACATGAGTAAATACATAAAGTAAAACACAAAATAAGAACAAAAAATAGATGTAATGAAGACCAAGTTTTAGTGAAACAACCACAATCCAATCCATATAATGCCTTTAAGTCCATCATTTTGGTGTGATTAGCGATTTTTCTCTGCAGATGATGAGGTTGTGGGATGTGATACATCTGAAATACACAATTGAGTTTAGAGTTATAGTGTATCCATGTGTTTATGTAAATTGTTTGGAAACCAGTTATATTTTTAAAGTTAAAATTGTATTTAAATTTTAAGAATGAAATCATTTACCTGTTGAGAGTTTAACCTTTAAAGAACCATCTTTTTTTAGAGTGTATACTTAAAAATGTATTCAGAAAATATTCACAGAAACATTATGTTCAAGAGGTAATTTACTTTGCGAACATATGTAATCCCATAGGAGGTAACGGCGACTTTTTCTGACAATATAAAAAGTCAAAACTGTAAGATATAAACTTGCAATTCTGAGGAAAAAAAATCAGAATTTTTTACCACCACACTCTCTCAACCATTGTGTTAGAAACATGAACTAGTTTTCGGTAATTTTAATGCCAAGACAATATAACACAAAGTATAGTGTTATAAATGTATATTAATTAAAAAAAAGAAAATATAATAAACTTTGGTAGATTTACAGTGTTTGGAAACTGTGGAAATGCATAATCACAGCCTGTGAAAAGGGTCTGTTGGGATTCTTCAGAAGAAAATGCAGAGCTATAGGTGCTGCACTCAGCCAGGAACAGCACAAGGTCTGATAGACATTCACATAATTTACTCTTATTAGTGCTTTCATTTTCGCAATAAATAAGATCTGCACCAATTTACTCACATATAATATCCGGTTTCTCCTGCATTCCAACCATGTTTGTCAGTGCCAACACAGGCCCACAATCCACTTCAAACCATTTGAAGTGGTTTGAGAAAAACGGATTGCTGTCCATCTCCACTGCTTCCTGACACATAAGCTTTTTCGCCATTGGACACTAATCCGATCAGCATTAAGTGTCTAAGCATACTTTTGAATTGGGTCGTTTCATGAGAAACAGCTCAAATCTTCTGACTCCAGTGACCCATAACACGTTTCTTCGCCTTCTTCTATCCTAAAGGGTTTATCCCTTGATTGATTAACCAAGTCAGGCTACCATATCTGACCCCCCACATCTGAAGAGCTCAAAACACACAGAAGACTGATCCTGAAACTTCTTCTTGAAACTGATCCAGCCCCCCCCACTTCTGCACTGGGCAGTTCCATGTGTCGGCATGTTCTGACGATTCATGGCTTTGTCCATCCATCCATCCATCCATCCATTCTGTCTGTCTTTTTCTATAAAGAGAGGAAGATTTTTACAGTATAGTATACATTAATAAAATCTACTCCATATGCTGTACCATGTTTTTTTCTCCTCATATTAAAACAGTTAAAATGTTTATGTATAGTTCAAATGTTTACATACAGAATTCCTGACTGATAGCATGTAGTATAAATGAGAAAAGAAAAAAAAACACTATCTGTACACACAAACACACTTCAGAAGAGTAAAGACTGTTTAACCAGTGTAATGAGTCTGAACATTCACTCATAGGACATAGGCAATTAAGAAGAGATTTAGTCCCCTTGAACAAACCTTGTTAGTCTCATGAGCTGATTTTTATTCATGAGAGGCACTCTCAAATACAAATTCATCTGATCAAGAATTAATTTGATTCAAAAGCTGTTGCAGGGTACTGCATTATGTTAAGCATATCAATTAAAACTCACTTGATCTTCATTTCAAACACTTGAATAAAGCTTCAACTTCAACAAACGTCTTTGATTCAGTTAAACATTTATTTATTTTTAACTGATTGTGTATATATTATTGATACATTGATGATGAGCAAAAGAGCTTGAAGAAGAATGTTTAAAAGACAGAGACATTTTTCTCTCTCTCTTTCTCATTAGATTTGATGGATAATCACTTTAGCTCTTATACCGGTATTAGTGCTGTGCTGCTGAGTATGAGAGCTCCCCTCTGCACTTATCATTCACTGATGTGCCTGCATGTGTGTTTCATATCCGTTTCACTGCACTGCAAATAACCATATTTTTTACTTGGCGAATGTCAACATTTGCCTTCTAGAAAATCAAAAGTGCTGAATAAAAAAAGAGGGAGAGAGAAAAAGAGATGTAATCAAGAAAGTAATGTACTGACTGAGAGAAAGCGGTCTCTACATCACAAATCTCTTTGTGTGGGAAGTGTGGTACACTCTATTGAATATGAAGTGTGTCACAGCTATTTACCTGACCTCAACAGAGTTGAGCTTCTGTTACTATAGAGAGAGCAGATATGCTCTAGTCTAAAACAGTGGTTCTTTGATTTAAAAAAAAAAAAGTTATTGAAAGGGAAGAAAAGAAATATGTTTTATGTTTACATCTTTATGACCTTTTTAGCATTTGAATTTAGATTAGAGGTAGATTTTTTTATATATATTAATATAACTTACTGATTTAAATCATTTTAAGTTATCCTGTGCCCCCTTGGAAGTCTGCTGAGACCCCTTGAGAAAGACTACTTTAAAGGGGTCATGAATTGAGAAACCAAAATTCCTTTGATCTTTTGACATATTCAAGAGGCAAGCAGCAACCTTCCGGTCTCTCTCGTGAAACCAACACGGAAGTGACTTAAACTGTAATTCGTCAACTGGCCGCTAGAGGCTGGCTGCAAAAGGGAGTCAATCCCATAGACTCCCCATGTTAAAATGCCCAACTTGACAGCAGAAAAAAACGTTTACAG
>NW_015647958.1:617043-617618 GCF_001515625.1 Sinocyclocheilus rhinocerous
AGGGGGGTGATTTTTATAACTCATCCGTTTAAATTATATTAAGCCTTAAAGTTCTGCATAATTAAGGGCGTGGCCACTTGAGTGGCAGGTGGACACTCTATGAAGTAATAAGGTGCGTTCGACTTGAAGCACCGCTACAGACGGCAGTCAACGAGAGTAGCCGCTTGCAGTCGTGGGCGGAGTTGAAAACGGAGCCGTCAAGCCGGACATTAGGCTTGTTTGAGAAGCGCCTCGCCTCGCCTGAAATGAAGGCGAGAGTAGGCGGCTGCAGTGAGGGGAGGAGTGAAGAGCAGGCAAGACGGACAGTTCTGACCTCTCGAAGTGAACAGATACCTACGAGATTACTTATTTTGTTACTGTCCTCTGGCACTGATTCATTACATTAATGTTGTTCATCTTTTTCTATTTTTCCTTTACATTTGATTGTTTCTCGTTGTATTGTTCTGATGTATGGCATAATAATAATATAATTTTAAAAAAAGATACCTACGAGATCAAAGGCAGATATCGCGTTATTCACACTCACGTGCTGTGCTGCTGATTAACATATGATTTCAGTTCTGTTGCCTTTATAT
>NW_015647958.1:622279-641402 GCF_001515625.1 Sinocyclocheilus rhinocerous
GTTAGTGACGCTCTCGCGGTGTTTGCATACTCTATCACAGATGAAGTGAATTAAATGCAATATTTGTCAAATACACAGATGTTTCAGAAACGTTTTCATGAGCAACAGATATCTACTGATTATATACTGCTTAATACAACTCCATCTGTTCAAGAATAAAGTTCAACGTAAATATATACTATTTAAATACTAATAAAGTGGGGGAATATATGCTTTCATCAGTGTTTTATGATAAACGTGACTCAATATAACATTGCGACTACAGTAAAAAAGCTTTTACTGTTCTAAAAACACAGATTTGTGGCTATTATTGGAATTGAAAAGGTTAGAATAATCCCGAAACACACGTGATAGTTGTCATGCGGTGAATCTGGCCAATCGTGAAATGGCTGTGTCGTCATCAACGCTCCTGCAGTCGCTCTGAAAAAGCTGCGCCAGCTGAGTCAGCCGGCTGCTCTCGAAACGATATCGCGGTACTTTGATGCCACACGTGACAGTGACGTAGCGTCGGCGCCGGTTCAAGTCGGACAAAATTTCTAACCGGCATGCACTGCTTCAAGTCAGCCGCCGATCGGTTTGCGCGGCGCGGCATGAAGTCGAACGCACCTATAGTGTGGCTAAACACCACCTCTGCAGAAGAAGATCAACGCCTTCTTCTACATCGCTGCCTGTTTAGCCCCGCCCACCGATTCGCGCACATAGTAGGTAAATGACAAGAGCGGCAAACACGTCTACGCAAAAACCGCGTTAAACTTTATTTGATGAACTTTATTTTAAATGAAGTGCCAAACCGCATCTGTACGAACTCGGTCAGGATTTTCAGAAAGATTGAAACTAAAAGGCCATGCTGTGCCGACTATATTGGATCTGACAGTAATGTTGCATAACACAAGTGTGAGTAACTGTTTTTTTTACGTGGTCACTATTACTTGGTCTGTTAAACAGATCGTTTGATATAAGTATTAATTCATTTTAAACCTAAATCACTGCAGTGTCCATCTGTGAAGGATGTAGACTGTCAAATATACTTGTACATACACAAAATCATAACAGTGGGTATTTACTTCCGAGTCTACAATCCGCCACGCCTATTCAAACAAATAGCCTATTACTTCTAAATTATGGTGTTTTAGATGAAAAAATCTTGATAACATTATAAGTGGAGCTCAGAGAACAGTACAAAATAAAAAAACAAAGGCAGTTCATGACCCCTTTAAGTCCCCAATATGCTTCAAGCGAAATCAATAAACTGTGAGTGTGACATCATTTCAAACAAAATCAGGTCAAACAAAGTTCATTTGGAGTTTCTGGAAAAGTTTGCTCCAGCTGGTAAACACATTTGAACAAATCTAAGTTTTGTGATAATCTGCCAGGTTTTTCACTGACACGCCCCCAACTCATAAAAATCAGGGTTTAAAGAAAATCCAGAGCTAACCAATGGTATTTTTGACTTTGTGGTTGCGTTCATGTGCGTTGAGCTCGTAAATAGGATTTTTCCAACATGACTTGAACACACCATAAGTAATAGGCTATGTAACAGGTAGGTGTGCACTGGTCTCCGCCTTCTTTTACTCAGAAATCTACTTTGGTTTACTTCCTGTGTTCCATCCGTCGAGGTCAGACATTTGTGAGTGAAAACAGTGAGTGAATGTTATTTTGAACTTCTTTACACCCCTAAGCACAGAAAGAAAAAAAAGAAAAATGTCATAAAAGTCAAGCTAGAAAATGTTCAGAAAGTTGAACTGAACATGATATTCAGTTTTACGGTTCTATACATAATGTAAAAGATGAGTTACCTTGGACTGTGCTCAGGGCTCGACAGATAATCAAACAAACTTCCACTGAATGACTTCTTTAGTTTGAGGTCATGAGTTTAAGTTTCTTTCTTTACTAGTTTTTGCAAGCCAGTAGATGACCTTTGCCCTGTTGCAAGCTTCAACATTAGAAAAATATCTAAGGATGATGTCAACTAGGCTTTTCTTTATACTACATCAAGAATTGCTTGTGAGTCATAGCAATCCAACAATACTTTCAGTTTGTTTTTTTGTTTACAGTAGTGCAGTTAGGTCTACATAAATTTCATAAATTTATTATGTTAAGGAATTGCAACCTATACACAGTCCCCCTATTTTCAGGGGCTAAAATGTAATGTAAAAAAAACATAATAATAAATAAAATAGTAATTTTTAATATTTTGTTGAGATTTATTTGCAGGCAATGACTCCCTGAAGTCTGGAACCCATGGACATCAACAAAGACTGGGTTTCCTTTCTTTGTAATGCTTTGCCAGGCCTTTACTGCAGCTGTCCTCAGTTGTTTGTTTGTGGGTCCTTCTGCCTTTAGTTTTGTCTACAGCAAGTGAAACGCATGCTCGATCAGATCTTTAACTTCAAAAACTCCTGGGTTGCTTTTGCAGTATGTTTTAGGTCATTGTCCACTTGTACTGTAAAGCACCATCCAAATTAACTTTTCTGCATTTGGCTGAATCTGGACATACGGTATATATCCCCATACACTTCAGAATTCATCCAGCTGCTTCTGTCTTCTGTCAAATCATCACTAAACACAAGTGACCCAGTGCCACTGGAAGCCAAGCATGCCCATGCCATCACACTGCCTCCGCCGTGTTTTACAGATGTTGCACGCTTTAGATTATAAGCTGCATCAAGCCTTCTCCATACTTATTTCTTCTCGTCATTCTGGTTGATTTTAGTTTCATCTGTCCAAAGAATGCTTTTCAAAACTGGTCTATATTTTTCAGATGTTTTTTTTTTTTTTTTGTCCAAATCTGATCTGGCCTTTCTATTCTTGAAACTTATAAATAGTTTGCAACTTGTTGTGAAACCTTTGTATTTGCTCTCACGAAGTCTTCTCTTGACTGGAGACTTTGACATTGACACACCTACCTCCTATCCCTCCTGTCTTCCATGGACATCCAAGGCCTTTTAATGTTGCTTAACTCACAAGTGCATCCTTTTTTTTTAATCAGAATGTAACAAACTGTTTATATATATTCCCAGTAATGGAAACGTTGACCGTACAGTATCAAGGCCAGATCTGACTGTAAGAAAAATCTATGGTGATGTTGAAACAAAGAGGTAAGAAAAAAACACTTTTGTACCAAAAGTAAAGAATATTTGAGGTTTTTGTTATTAGCATCACTCGACATCACACGCCTTCGACCAAATCACAATGTTTACTTGAGGTAACACTCAAGAGTAGCATTAGAAAGTCCAATGGGATTCATCTGGTATGGGGCATTCTGGTACAGGCCAGTCGTCACAGATCAGTGCAGCATTATATAATTGAATATGTTGAATCAGGCTCCCTAAGTCTCCTTGACTGACACATGAGGTCAGTGTGAAGCCCGTAGGTGGGGTTAGATTTAATTAGTATCTCTCTCTCATCCTCTGGAGTCACAGCGCTCATATTCACTCATTCAAAGCACTGATCAGCCTTTTTGTTTTGGACTGTGAACCATCTTGGAGTCAGCATCTGCCCGAAGAGATTGGCCTGTGTTCTTATTGCCTGTTCATTTCAGCTCAAACCAGCAACAGCCACCGAATCATGGAGTACATCTTACATCCTCCTTGATATATGGAAGAATGTGTATTCAGGTGCAAATGGAACATGTGTTCACGTGAGAGCAGATTAGCTATTTCTCAACCTTTACCATAACCATTTTGATTTGAAGCATTTAACTTTCAATTTTTATTTTTATTCTTTTTATGAATTTTTATTCTCATTCTAATATTTTTTGTTAACTCGTTTTAAATTAAACAATTAAAATAATTATTAATTTAATCATTTAAATAAAATCCAGTTTTGCAAAATGGCACATCAAAATAGGAGTTATTATTAAGAAATTAAAGTAATATAAATACAAGTTATGAGTATATACACCTTAAACATTTTTAGGTAACACATATTTTTACAAATCTTTGAATGTATATTTCATAAAAATCATTATTTTCGAGTCGCACCACATGACATTTTACAACCTACCTTGTCATTAAAAGACTTATAAGACGTATTATAAGACTTGTTGACACACAGTTGTCCACATGGGTCCTTTCTGATTGATTGATTGATTGATTGATTGATTGGTTGGTTGGTTGTATTTTTTTCAATAGTGACGTCTTTTAGTGAAGGTTTTTTTTTTTTTTTTTTTGAAGAAATAACAATAAAAGATTCTGCCAACGACGTTTTCAAGAACTGTGTTCCTTTGATAAGACTATTTTCTTCATTGTGATATCAAGGCAACTTTATCACTGTTAATATTTTTGACATTGTGCACATTAAAAAAATTGAAATTAATTTTAATACAGAAATTTAAAATATGCTCATCATAGAAGAGGTGTATTCAATTCACTGTTCATTTCATTTTTAATGTTCAATAGATAAGAGAACTCCCAAATGCTCCCAGTAGCCCATGTTCATTCTCCAATGTTTCGGTGATGTCACTGCACAGTCTGTCCCTGTGTCTGTTTCATGGTTGTCTGATTTTGGGGGACAGATTGCATAACAAATACAGGCATGATGCACCATCCGGGTTTTTAATCGAGGAGCTTTTTGTAATCTCAAAGGCTCAGTTGATTAAACCAAGTCATCCTTGCCTCCAGAGTAGACTATTCAAACTGGCCCTACACCTACAGTAACACACACACACACATATTGCATGCACATAGCCTTTTCTCACCCAGTACCCGCTACTGTCTCTTCATGGCTTCAGCCTCAAGGGCAGAGAGGAACGAATGGCAAACAGAGAAAGATACTGAGAGAGGGGGAAGATTGGTTCAATCAAGCAAGATTCTTCAGAATCATGCACCAGAAAGGTCATTCTTCATTAAGACACAGCTGAGAGCTTGCAGTATAAAGCAAAATTAGTTGTTAAAAAGAAAGAAACAAAGAAAGAAAGTGGGGTTTTAGATTAATACCATCCAAAAAGTGATTAGAACTTACATTAGAAAAGTTCACGAGTTTAACTGTATTAACATAACAATAAGCATAATGTTAAACAGTTGTGTGTGTCTCACACTTATTCACAATTACAAAGACACAGAATAGTATTTTCTACCAAAAACAGAGTACACAGAAAAGAGCTAAATATTTCTCAATCATTTCCACTATAAATACAAATGTTAACCTCTATTCTGTAAATATGTTCAAACTTTCACCTTGTTTTACTTGAAATCCTGTACAACCATTTGAAAGGCATTCTGTGCCTTGCACTTTAATCAAAATAAACGGAACTGAGAGATCATTCACGGTACAATGACGCCCTCTAGTGGCTACTCAAACATTATTATCTTACAAACAGCTAAATTGTGAATCATTTTGGGGAAAATCCTCAAGGATAAAAGAACCAGTAGGCTATACCTGAATGACTGGATCCAGTGACGTTGAGTACAGCAAATAGAGAGGTCCCTGCCCACAGCCCACCAATTCAAAAGTATCCCAGCTAATTGATATGACTTTGTTGGCCTGTTCAAGACACCCTTAAGTATCTTCTTGTCAGGTAGAATTCCATGCAGTGAAGATGATACTCTGTTCTAAGAGTTGGCAGAAGGGTCTTTCACAGTGTTGAAAGTGGCAGAAATGAAGCGACTGAAAGAATTGCTTACCCATTTTAAGATGTGAAGAGAAGGAATGTCCACTTTTGTTAGCTTCCAGAAGATTGTCCTGAAAAAAGAAAGCAGAAAGGTAAGCCACAGCAGCGCGGTCACAGAAATGGGTATGATTTTTCTGAACACCTATCAGACAGTAAGAACAAATATGTCTGATATTTCAGAAGAAAAAAAAACTCCAGTACATTTAACAAAACACTCTATAGCACATTACTGTCTCTCCACTAAATATCTCCATCAACAGAAGATTGAAAGGCAGCTTTTAAGCCCTCCAAATAAATGGCACTTTATGAGCTTAATTAGCGACAACATGCAGTACATCACATGTTAATATTACTAAAAGCGCATACTATGAACCTTCTTTAACAGGTTACATAGATATTTTACACACAGTTCTCTGCAGACTCAAAATGAATGCTTAAGCAAGTGAAGGCATGTGGATTAGCAAACTTTGGCTTCTCAATTCATTCCACAATGCACAATTTACACTGAAACAGCAGTGTCTCCGTAGAAAGGCCAGTTTCTCACTAGGTGCACAAGCAGCACCCATGTTAGCATCCTTTTAATAGCATTCTAAAGTATGACTTCTCATCTTACTAAATCTGCTGTGTGAGGCTTAATTTTTTGTCATAAATAAATAACAAAATCCTAATTTGGAGCTCAAAATAACACCACAGGTTACACAAGGGGGAGGCCTGCAACTCCTAGCAAGAATTATCACAGTCACATATGACTTTCAGCAAAAATCTTTATAAGAGGGGATGCAGAGCAGAGGCACAACTGCACATTTGCTGAGGGGTATGCAAGATCAGTCTTGGCACCCCTGTATATTCTTATTTATAGTATTTTTAATTTATTTGTCTCAAAATTATTCATATTGTTGTATATTTTATATAAAATGGAAACGTTATACGCCTATGTAAAATTCACTTTAAAGGGGTCATATGATGCTTTTTTAAAGATCATTATTTTGTGTATTTGGTGTAACAGCCATGCTTAAAGGGATAGTTCACCCAAAAATGAAAATTCTGTCATTAATTACTCACCCTCATGTCGTTCCAAACCCGTAAGACCTCCATTCATCTTCAGATCCATGTGGCGCAGCTGACACAGAACAGCATATGTTGTTTGCGTTCAGTGGATACTCTCCAAAATGGCGCCAGGGTGACGCGGAGGAGACAAATTGTTGAATGAAGTCATTTTTATTTTCTTTGCGCACAAAAAGTAATCTCGTAGCTTCGTAAAATTACGGTTGAACCCCTGATGTCACATGGATTATTTTAACGATGTCCTTACTACGTTTCTGGACCTTGATCGTGGTAATTACATTGCTGTCTATGTGAGAGTCAGAGAGCTCTCAGAATTCATCAAAAATATCTTAATTTGTGAGGTCTTACGGGTTTGGAACGACATGAGGGTGAGTAATTAAAGACAGAATTTTCATTTTTAGGTGAACTATCCCTTTAAGTGAAGATTTCTGACACCTGTTGGAAAATGACATGATATTCCCACTATAACCAGTAGATGGCAGCATATGATCACTTATTGGCTCATTTGCCGTTTCCACTCCTTAATATAGTCCTTTTAACGTGTTTTGCTTTTGGATTTATGTGTAGGCATTATAAAATATATACTATAAGATTTAAAAACCACTAAAAACATTAAAGACAAAAGTTCAGCATTTTTCTGCACTGATGTATTTAAGTAGTAATGTATCGGCTCTACATGATGCACAATATTTTGAATTCAAAATGGCGATTTTCAGTGAAAGGTAAAGTTTGCATCTATGTTAACAATCTCCTCAGTTTCTCTCGAATGTAAACCAAACGCCCATTCACACACATACTGCAACTATTTTGTTTTTCGAGCCATGGAGAATCGGAAATTAACTGATGGTGCACTTTGCCCTCTCAAGCAACAACGTTAATGTTGATTGACTTCATGACTTACAGTGAAAAAAATGGATAGGTTAGGCTAAAAATTTTGTTTGTTTATTTTATTTTAATGCATTGTTCTTTTTCACTTTGTCTTTTTCTGTCCTGCGCCCCTTTGCCTCCTCTATTCATTTCGGTCATGTGATTGTGTCTGTGAGAGTAATGACAAAGTGTGAGTTGTTGATGTACTAATCGTGTACTAAAATAAAATTACAAATCTGCAAATTACAGAAAGTTATAAAAGAAAGTTAAATAGGTACGGTTATTGTAAATAATAATAATAATAATAATAATAATAATAATAATGAATTATTAAATTCATTTAAATTCATTTTTAAATGCATGCTTTTTATTATTAAAATTTTATTAAATCATTAAACAGAAAACTGAAAAATTAAAAACGAAAACAGAATTTGGGGACAAATTAATTTAAATTAATTTAATAATTTATTATTATTATTATTATTTACAATAACCGTACCTATTTAACTTAATTGATCATTCAGAAACTAAACACTGCTGTGTTGCTCGGAGATGCACAACAATTCTGCTATGGCTTTAAAGGTAATATGTTCTCTGCAAAATTGAGCAAAAACATATAATATTGTATTTAAAATATAGCACAATATCAACTTCTTATTTACTGATCTGTTGTATAAACTCACATTTAAACTCATGATGTTCAGGACAAACAGCACTTGTGTAATACTGCTCTCCTGGATTTAGTGTGCTTTAAAGTCACTGCGCTTTGGCGTTTTTAAGACCTGGGACAGTCTTGCGTACTTCCTGTCACATGCATGCACTCTCATATACATATATGGTCTGTAGAAAAGGTGTTTATGTGTTTGAACTGCTTTTGAGGACTGCACACTTGGCATTGCTCAAGAATCGGGCGATAGCCCGTCTGTAGAGACTGGCATATGGTGTTGGAGTATGTTCGTCTAGAGGAAAGGCTGTTAAGGAAAGGTTCCGGGAAAACCCTTATATGGAGATAATTTGGGCATGGTTATGCAAATAACTAACCTTGGGCATGTGGCCACTCATTTAGAATACTCCACATTCACTAATATTAGAACCTACAGTATGTAATATTGAAAGGTTAGAAGATATTAGAAGGTGCAGTAGCCTATGTAATATTGACAGTTTCTCCCACCCAACGCTTACTCAACACTCACGCAGGTTGCCATATACAACAAGGAACAAGCGCAACTGACAAGGTTAGCCAATAAGCCTTACAGTGTAAGTGTGATGAGTTGTTTTACTCATGTTTAATATTCCTCTGGTCATAGAGCTTTTCAGATGGATGCCGAGGCTTTTTTTTTAGGTTGGGTAGAATCTGCTATCTCTGACCCAATTCTTTTGCTGGCTTCAGTGGCTGCAATACACTGCATTTTTCACCAGCTGGCAACCCAAACTGGCAGTGAGCTGAATCACACAGACCAAAACAAAAACAGACAATCCAACTCGGAACACACATCTCAAAGCAGAATAACATCTCCAGTTACATTATGTTCAATATCTCGTTCCCTCATCTCAGGGAACTGAGGTTACGTGAGTAACTGGATACGTTCCCTTTCGATTTCAGTCTCTCTACATTGTGTCATTAACGCTTTTGGGGAACAAATAAAATGTTACAGTGAGGGGTTTCGGCCAAACTAAGCATGTGAAGTTACACAATACATATGAATCGTGTCGTATAGGAGGGCAGCAAGAATACTGGCGCTCTTGGTAAGCATGTCATCCAACCTACAGGACCTTGTTGAACCCACGCAAGCCCAGGGGGCGGTAGAGTAGGCCTAGTATGTGGCTCGTGCTGTTATGTCGGCCACATCGTCGTCCGGTTGTATCATAATAAACGTTATGAGCTGACAGGGATGGCATTGAGGGGCAGAGCATCAGCACAGGGCTGTATACAACCTAGTGGAAACCAGGCGAATGGCTCAGGTAATAATTGGGTGGATGGTTGTGCTGCTCGCACGGATAATACATGTGAAGCAAGTGATGATACATCTAAGTTATCAAACCACACAAAAAGTGTTGGGTGATGACCAACCTGCTACCAACAGATATGCTATTTGCCTAGGCCCAGGAGGAAGCCATTCCCCTAGTGGAGTGTGCTTGTACCCTAATAGGACATTCCACATTTCTAGAGCCATGAGCCAAGGCAATAGCATCGACAATCCAGTGTGAGTCTTTGCTTAGACACAGGCAGGTCTTTCGTGTGTCCGCCAAAGCATACAAATAGTTGTCCTGAGAGCCTGAACTGTCTAGAGCGCTCGACATATATGTCTCAGGGTGTAAAGCTGATAGTGTTATGACTTGTGCTTTAAACGTCAAAAGCACTTTAGGTACATAACCCTTCCTAGGCTTTAAAGTGACTCTGCAATCACCCGGCCCAAAATCAATGCACGAGTTGTCAATTGACAACGCCTGCAGGTCCCCAACTTGCTTAACCGATGCTAATGCGAACAGGAGCACAGTCTTGAGAGAGAGTGCATGCAAGCTGGCAGACTACAGTGGCTCGAACAGGGGTCCCGTGAGAGCATCCAACACAAGTGCCAAGTCCCAAGTGGGCAGAGTACAAGGGTGAGGGGGTTTTAGTCTCCTTGCTCCCTTTAACTCTCTGGGGTCTGTGGCGGTTTTGGGGCCCTGGAGAAGTTTTGAAATGCCCTGACATTTGTGCTTTTTTCAGCATCTTAAAGGGGTCAAATGATGTTGCTAAAAAGAACATTATTTTGTGTATTCGGTGTAATCGTTTGAATTATATCAGTGAATAATTTGAATCATCAGTGGCAAATTCTTTAAAGGGGTCATATGATGCGATTTCAATTTTTCCTTTCTCTTTGGAGTGTTACAAGCTCTTGGTGCATAAAGAAGATCTGTAAAGTTGCAAAGACTAAAGTCTCAAATCCAAAGAGATATTCTTTATAAAAGTTAAGAGTCAGCCACACCTACCTAAAACGGCTCGTTCTAACACGCCCACACATTTCTACCTCACTATGTGGGAAGATTTGCATAACACCGCCCAAATGTGCACGCAAAGAAAGAAGGCGTGGTTTCAGGCGTAGACATATGACCCCTTTAAAAACATATTAAAGGGATAGTTCACCTAAAAATGAAAATTCTGTCAATAATTACTCACCCTCATGTCGATCCAAACCCATAAACCTTCGTTCATCTTTGGAAAACAAATTAAGATATTTTTGATGAAATCTGAGAGCTCTCTGATAGACAGCAAGGGTCCTACCACGATCAAGGCACAAATGGTCCATGTGACATCAGTGGTCCAACTGTAATTTTATGAAGCTACGAGAATACTTTTTGTGCGCAAAGAAAACAACCCAGACAGCAGACAGTTTCGGCCCAGATCCAGCCCGCATGGATTTCACATGGGCCAGATGTGGGCCGGATCTGGGCCAACACTATGTTGCTGTCTGGGAAAAATAACGACTTTATTCAGCGATTTCCCCCTCGGTAGAAATCTCGATCGCGGTCCGAGGGGGGTGTGTTCCCCTGCCGTACAGATCGCATTCCGTGTTCCCCTCTGTAAATCGCTATCGCGTTACCGTCGGTAGAAATCGCGTTTCCCCCTCTCACTTGGGTTCTTTGCACTTGACCATTTGACTACTTGTATGACATATTTCCTGTCTTTGGCCCAAATGTTCAAGTGCCATGCAGAACACAAGTGTGTGTAGAACTTTTCATTACCTGATGGGGCACACTTAGTGTTGTAAAACGGCAAGTGTTTAAAGTGTAAAAGTGTTTAAAAAGCTTTAATTTTATTTTCAATTCTTTGCATTTTAAAATGAACTTCTAAATGATTGTTTAGTAGTCTCTATAGCAGATGACACAATTTAATATGTGGTGCTTCTAATTAAGTGATAAAAAGCAGTTACAATTGTTGTAGCCTACAAAATAAATATACTCACCTTTACACCAATAAAACGTGCAACACTTTGTATTTCTTCCAAATAATGTGTAGTATCTAATTATTCTTACTATTTAACTTGAATCTGAATGGTTTCCGTGACCTCTCGCGAGATCCCTGCGCTTTGGCGTTAAGCCCTGGGACAGTCTTGCGCACTTCCTGACACGTGCACGCGCTCTCAAGTGGCCAAGATCGCAACTGTGGGTATTTGGACAGGGCGTCTGTCTTCAGGATCACTAGAAAGCAGGCAGGTGTGTTTGATTAGGGTCGTAGCTAAACTCTGCAGGACAGTAACCCTCCAGGACCAAAATTTGCCCAGCCTGCATTAATCGCTGCCTTATATGGTTGGGAACCCCACCCATAATTTGCACTGCCATTGGCCAGTGACAGTGTACACTGTCGTGATTCAATGAGGCTTGAGTAGTATTTTCAAGAAAAGAGTTTCCCCAAAAGCTTTAATGACACAATGTAGAGACCAAATTCGAAAGGGAACTAGTTGTAGCATTGTTTTTCAGAGAAACAAATGTGTTAACATTTTTCCTAAATATCTCTAAACAATGTATGCAGTCAAAAAAAAAAGCACATTTTGAAGCAAATTAATGCGTGTATGCACGTGTTGTGAATTAGAAAATGAAAAGTCCGAAAGTTTGTGTAAATACAAATAATTACAATTATTAGTGAATGACACCCATTGGCCATTATATTGACGTTTTTGTATAATTTGATTCATGTAAACTCTTCGTTTATTGTGATTTTTGTTACATGTAATACTGAATTTTTTGACATATTAGGCATACACATAAGAGTGAATGTGTGCATATTTTAAAACATTAGCAAATTGTTCAAAACTATTTCCCTACTCAGTGTTAAAAATATGGTTACGGCCATGGTCAAACATTATAATGAATTAATTCTACAACTACAGCGTGTTATATAAATCAATTCAATAATCAATTCAATCTTACCTGTCAAGTAAGAAAAAACATCTCTGGGTACCTTTTAAATCTCAGAGTTCTTGCAATCAATGAAAAGCCAGGCCAAGATCCCCTTCGGTTAGCTAGAGTCACAGCTCTCAGTTTATGGATGAGGTGGCACGCATGGGTGAATTAAGTCTAAATAAACTGTATTCAGCAACCACCTAGTGTAACGTCTAAATGAGAAGTTAAACTGTCAGTCAGTGGATGTCACAGTTCCAGCATTGTTACATCAAAAACAATACTGCACAAAAAGCAAATTACCCTTCTCGGTTTTGTTTATTTTCAACATACGCCTCCAAGCTTATGAGTGCACATTAAATTTCTGCTAATTGTTGCCCCCATCAAAAAAGTGCCCAAAAATATTAGAACTAGAACTAAATAAGGTACATCAACAAAAGCTAAAAATAAATACTGATGTTTACAAAGAGCATAGTAGTTGTAGATTGATAAGGAGACAAAATAAAATAAATTAGAAATTACAGTAATTCACAGTCAGACAGACAGGCAGTTTGTGTAGCATGTATCAAGGGATGGTATAGGTTTGGATTCTGTGCTCTGTATAGTAAGTGCATGAAGGGTTTTCCGAAACTGCTCATGGTTCAAGCTAAGTTGTCTGGCTCCTCTCAGGCTTTGGAGAGAGCCACAGCAGAGAAACGCACCTCCCCTTTCTCTCGCTCCATAAACTCACGGCACACCCTTGCCGCATCCTACAGAGAGATGAAGTCAGTTATTCAGTCATGGGAAGATGACTCATTGCTTTAAGATGCTCTAAATCTACTGTTCTGACTATAATGACAGTTTACAAGAGAACATGCTACAGTTGCCATTAACTACAAACACCCATATCTACTGTAGGAAAATGTGTGCTTACCATGACAAAGCTTTCTGGTTTTGTAGGTCCATGATTCACAGGTCCATCCATTCTGCCATCTGAGACAACAAAACACTCACTTTTTATTATAATAGACATTTAAGGAGTTTATATTTAAATGCAAGTCATTGGCACAGAAACAGACACTACACCCCAATTTATGTCATCCACTTACCCAGCTCATAAAGCTGACCATTTACATTGACAAATGTAATGAAATGGAAGTTGACTTTGTCTGCCTCTGGCTGTTAGAATAAGAGATGGAGGAAGAAAAAAAAAAACGAATTAACTTCGTCATTACTTCTAGTGTTTGTGTGTGTATGACATTATTGTCTTACCCGACACTGTCCTTCATCAGCAACTGCATCATGAGTTTCCTGGATGGCCTGAAAAAAATGGTAACTTAATTTTAAAAGCACAAATCAAGTTTGAATGCATTTATTTTAAACAACAAAAAATAAACATGGAAAATAAAAACAGTACAACAGTACCACCTATTGGTACCATCTCTCTGTTGAATACTGCACAAAAAATTAAGTAGGCCTTTGAGTCACATGAACTTTGTAACATTTCTGAAGTTAATCTTTGTTTTTGGCAAAGATTATGTGGCAAATCACATGTTTAGTGTGGCTTTTAATGAACACTTACAATACCTTATTTTGTTCAAGTTCTTTGGCTCTTTCTGCGGCAGACATCCCTGAGGTGGCTTTGAGAAACTTCTTCAGTGAGGAGTCACTGTCTATAGACACGAGGCAAAAAAAACAAAAAAAACAACAAGTGTCGAATCATGAATCTGCCTCTCTTACCAATCTAAATTTATCCACCTTATTTTTCTCATAAGAGCGAGCACGACAATTACGAAGTTTAATGTGTATGGCTTCCGGCACCATTTGCGTCCAGCTTTTTTTAGCTGTACAAAACAGCTAAATATATGACATTGCAAACTGGTGTCTCTTACCATATTAATTTAATGCATTATCTTAATTATGAACACACTGTTTTGTAGTGCAAACAGTTTTACTGTTTACTGCACTTTGTTATTCTTATTATTTCCCAACAGTTTTTGAATTTATTTAGTCTAATTATGCAAAGATAAATAAATTAAATTAAAATCCATTCTTTTTTAAATTGACAAAGCCATCAGCTCTATTCAACATCAGTAAACATCTTGTGTATGAGTGAAAGTTTATGGCACATGTTTTCACTGACCAAAATCAATACTGTCCTGGTTGTTGGCCACAGCATGTACCAAACCCACAGTTCCACAAGAGTTGACCACAGTTTGTTTCAGAAAATATACACTTTTAGAGTCATCAACAGACTGTTTGGAACGAAAATCCTCATGCTAAAATAAAGAGAGATGTGGGTTAAAGTTATACAATTAATATGGTACATTATGCGAGTAAGAAAGCTATTGTAGAGATGCTCTAAATTCCAACTGAAATATTAATAATTACCAAAAGCCAACAATGGCTAATAAGAAATTTTAATTTTAATTTCTTAGCTATAATAAACTACACTTAGAGCATCTACAAGTTTTTCACGTATCGATTGCTCACGTGAGAGATGACCACGCCCGCGTTTACTGTAATGCTTTGTGTGCGTGTCTGCTTGCGTGCGTGCGTCTTTACGTACCTGTTGCGTTAAAGGGAAGAGCAGCATCATGGCACAGCAGGGTGAGGGCACCCCTGACAAAGACTCATCTTCCAGACCCAAAACATCCACAAAACGCCAACTCGAGCCCACACCCAACTTACTTAACACCTACACAGAAAAGGGGTTTACGAAAATCATATTATTCGAGACCCGATATCTATTCAAATGAAACAAAATCAATGTCTGATAGGCTATAGCCTACTCAAAAATTGAAATGACCTTCGGCTATATTATAAACGGCTAATATATTAATTGTGGTATTATGCAAAATTACAAATTGTTGCGTTTAGCATGCATATAAAAATGCTGCGTGTTTTTGTGCATAGCAGGTGATGCTGTGTGTAAGCACACGCCCTTTCATTTCAGATTGGGGTCCATGACGGTTCAGTCCCAGACGCCACAGACCTGTCCAGCAGACAGTCTCACCATCACCTCATCTTATGACTCAGCGAACGTACCTTATTCAGCATCTGAAACCAATACAAGAGCACAAATATGTCGGTCATGATCAGTCTAGAGAAAGCGAAAGCATGTACGATACACAAATCAGCTAGCGAGGCTAAATCACGATAAAGCGTTAAACCTCGGGGTTTATTTCCATAGGTTTCCACTCCATGATTGCAGACGGTCTTGAGTGTCACTCCTTAGAGCTCAGAAAGGCGCCGCCCGAGAAAACACAAACCAGACTGAAGGAGCACGAGGATCATATATGCGACCGGTCATATTCCATTTACGCACAACGGAGGGGTGTCCGCCCAGATACACGAGCTATTTATGAACTACTGACACACACATTCACCCTGCTAGTGAAATTTTTCTGTATATTTAGTGTGTCGGAAAAAGTCAACGTAAAACGGAAGAGAGAGAAATGGGAAAAGTTGGTTTCTCCTGCAAAGATTCTCCAGCAATAGACCGGTCCGCCATCGACCGATTCTGGAAGCTACCAGAGTTCTCCAGCTCAGATGAATCATTTGATTAAAATAAAAAATCTGTGACATTTTACTTTAGATCGTATGGACAAAGTATGAATTAAGAGCACTTAATGACTCGAAGCTACATAAAGAATTTAAGGACAAAATTAAACGTTACCCAACTCACATAATACTTTACTTTTGAACTGAGTGGTTCTGTTGAAATAACAGCTGATGACTTGCACTTTTTAATATCTTTTAAATATGTCCAATTTAAGTGGATTTACTGTCACTCCTGTTTCTGTGTTTGTGAAACCAGTTTACACACTCAAAGATGCATACCATAATTTGATTATTAGATAAATTTTTGAAGAATATCCTGCTGACTCTTTATCATGAAAGAGAATGAGGATTGAATGACTAACAAATGACCAAAAAAAACATTCTGAAACAATTGATTCACCGCCATTATTCACTGAAAATCTCGACATCTGGCTAGAAAGGTTGGAATGATTCTGAGGGCACACAACAATTTTTCAATTGTATTTTTAAAATGTACAGGGCTATTACAGTTAGGAACTATTTACAGTACTGAAACAGCACTATACAATATGAATAATTTATTTACAAATCAGATCTCTTGGGTTCAATTCACTGACCCACTGATCCATTATTAATAATTAGGAAACAGTTAGCCTAACTAAAAAATGAAAATTTGCTGGGAAAATTACTCACCCTTAGGCCATTTAAGATGTAGATGTTTGTTTCAGATGATTGAGAACAGATTTGGAGAAATTTAGCATTACAAACCTGCTCACCACTGCGTAATCTGCAGTGAATGGGTGCAGTCAGAATGAGAGTTCAAACATTACAACATCAAACATCTGATAAAAACATCACAATAGCTCACAAGTATATGTGACAGTCCATCAATTAACATCTTTTGGAGTGGAAAGCTGTGCATTTGTAAGATATAAGTCCATCATTAAGGTGTTTTATCTTTAAACCGTCTCTTCTGGCCAAAATACCAGTCCATAATCTATAATAGCGCTTCCTCCAGAGAAAAAAAAAAACTATCCCCTGTTGTCCAAATCTACTGACACATTAGAACTGTTTGGACTGTTTTTACTTGTAAACAGTTCTTTTCATATTTCTCCTGATTCTCTCCTGACTCCTGAAAGCAGGGCCGTTTCTAGCCAATTTGATGCCCTAGGCGAAATCCCTATTGCCCGAAATCCCCCCCAATTATATATATATGATCGCTCCAAATGCAAACTTTGCATGCAACAATCAGGCAGCAATTGACAGCACTCTGATCTAGTGGCATACAGGCATCGTCAGATTGACAGTACTCTAGCCCAATAATGTTGGGGGATCCAGTGGGGGCGGCAGTCATATTTCAGGGTGACCGTGCCACTCTTTATCACAACCCTGCTAAAAGTGCCAGTATGTGCGCTCATTGGCGCCCCTTCAGCTGGTGGCGCCCTAGGCGACCGCCTAGCTCGCCTATGCCTAGAAACGGCCCTGCCTGAAAGTAATAATAATTCATTAATAATTTGATACATTTATATGGCACTTTTCTGAGTACTCAAAGCACTTTACATGGAAGGGGAAAATCTCCTCAACCACCACCACTGTGCAGCATCCACCTGGATGATGCAACGGCAGCCATATTGCGCCAGAACGCCCACGGTGGAGAGGAGAAGGAGTGAAGAAGCCAATCAGTATATGGGGAAGATTGGGAGGCCATGATGATGGACAGAGGCCAATGAGCGAATTTGGCCAGGATGCCAGGGTTACACCCCTACTCTTATTCAAAGGACGTCCTGGGATTTTTAATGACCACAGAGAGTCAGGACATTGGTTTAACGTGTCATCAGATGAATGGTGCTTTTTGACAGTATAGTGTCCCCATCACTATACTGGGCATTAGGACCCACACAGGCCACAGGGTGGGCACCCCCTGCTGGCCCCACTAACACCTCTTCCAGCAGCAACCTAGTTTTGCCAGGAGGTCTTCCATCCAGGTACTGAACCCTGCTTAGCTTCAGTGGGCAACCAGTCTATGGGCTATAGGGTGATATGACTGCCAAATAATATTATGGACATACATGGACTCATCTTTTATCCAGAAGCAATGGTTTGAAGTTAAAACATCTTAATGATGAATTTGTTTACTATAAGCACACAGCTTTTTGATTCACTATGTTAATTGATGGACTGGAGTCATGTGGGTTACTTGTGGATTATTGTGATGATTTATCAACTGTTTGAACTCTCATTTTGATGGCACCCATTCACTGCAGAGGATCCACTGATGAGCAAGCAATGTGGTGATAAAGTTCTCCAGATCACATCTCACAACTCACACCTCGGATGGTCTGAGCTTAAGTAAATTTTGATCAAGTGTTCATATTTGGGTGAAAACTTTAACAGTTTTATCACATAAAGCTATATTGGATTCATAAGACTTGAAATGTAGGCTACTGCATAGATCAGATCAAGCAATATTGTAAAGCAATAAAGATTCCAGGTGAATAAACAGTGGCCCCACTTTATATTAAGTGGCCTTAACTACTATGTACATACATCAAAAATTAAGTACAATGTACTTATTGTGTTCATATTGTATTGCAAAACACTTTTGCTGCTATTGAGGTGGGATACGGGTAAGGTTAGGGACAGGTTTGTTGGTATGGGTAGGTTTAAGGGTGGGTTAAGGTGTAAGGGATGGGGTCAACAGTGTAATTATAAATGTAATTACAGAAATTAATTACAGATGTAATTACATGCAGATATTTTTCAAATATAAGTACAATCGATGGCAATGGCATTTTATTCTCCTCCGTATAAAGCGCAACTCAGCTGTGTTTACAGCGGTAAACAAGGAAACGCTATAGTGCGGTCGGTTCATAAGCAGTGTTGCCAAGTCCGCGGGTTTCCCGCAGAATAGGGCTACATAACACTGTTGCCGCGGGTTGTTGTTCATGTCTGCGGGTTGAAACGACCCCAATAACGTGATATTTAGTCCCTGGAATGTGAATTTTACGTGAAGATCCCCGCCGAAAAACGTGTATTTTACCCCCGAATGCGAGTTTTACAGGGGAATCCCCCTCGAAACGCGATTGGACTAGTTTTATTGCGAAAACCTGGCAACCCTGTTCATAGGCGCCACCTGCTGTCAGAGGGTGCGTCTCATTCAGACCTGCTGTTGTTTCG
>NW_015647958.1:642328-649625 GCF_001515625.1 Sinocyclocheilus rhinocerous
TAATTATAAATGTAATTACAGAAATTAATTACAGATGTAATTACATGCAGGTATTTTTAAAATATAATTACAATGTAAAAACATGTATGTACACAATAAGTGAATTGTACCAAATTATTAATTTAAATGTAAGTACATGGTTGTTAAGGCCACTTAATATAAAGTGGGTCCGTATCGCTTTTTATATATTCATCAGCTACCTATGGGAAACTGTATTCTTAATTTCATGCTAAGTCTTAGAACATAATGCAGTTCAATTGTGTTTGGGCTTGAAATTTGATCAGCAAGTCTTGCATGCATTCATGTACAAATGATCAATGGTAGCCTATACTTCCAAAAAAGAAAAAAGAAAAGAAAAAGATTTGTGTAATGTGACACCCATCTTTGTGTTTGATTAGACTTAACATGTTGCTTGGCAAATAGTTTTTCTCCGTTTGTTTTATTAAATAGTGAGAGCACCTGCTGGAACAACCTGCATTTCACAAACCAGTCTCCTGATGGCAAAAGTTTACAATTTTGTGTAATAAATGCTTACATTCTGCAAAAAAAAAATGGTTCTCTGTATTCTTCTAAAATGCCTGGTCCTCAGATGTGATTCATTGCTTTCGTATGCACAGATTTGTTGAAATATAAGAAGAAAGCAGAAACACCACTACCCATAAGTCACAGCGACCGGCTTATTTGCCAGGGTAGCCTACTGTTGAGGGTGTGGCTCAACACATCGTAGTCAAATGTAATCCTTCTAGCGTATTTCATTCCTCTTTCCTCTTTCGGTCTGTAGGCCTACTGCTGTCCTCTGCTCCTAAATTGAAACTCTTCTCTCGGTAAGTAAATGAAAACGGCACTTAAACACTAATCCTTCAACTTTTCGTACTTATATTTCTATAGGCTACAACCCGACCTGTCTGAAAATCTTTCAAACATTTTTTCCTATCTCAGTAACGTTAGGTACTTGATAAACTAAGCTTTTTTTAAAATCATTTTATACTCACATGCTTTATATTCACATTAATGTTTATTACTCCACAGTTATTTTGTCTTTTTTTTTTTTAGCTTCAAGCTTTGAAGTATTACGTGAATTCCAAAGATGGTAAGTTATTTGTTTATTGCTGTAATAAACGTCTATCATCATTTTAGCATGTATTAAGTTTTAACACGCCATTATTTTTGCCGATATTTAATCTTCTATAGAGAATAATAGTATATGTTACATTTCCGACAGTTATGTGTCGACGCCCATAATAGCTGCGTAGGAAAAAACATTGCTTAAAGGGGCACAGGAGCCATATAAGTCCGTTTACTCGTTTCGCTGTCAAACACTTACTACAGAATAAAACTATGCTTCTTTATTAGTAAACAATATAAGCGACACATGTTTCTGGAAACGATGGTACTGTTTATATAACTATGTTTTATGGACTACAACTATTTCAGAGAGAGTTAAGTTTTCACAAACCAGCACAAATGTTTAGAAAGAAACAAAATAGTTGTTTCTAAATGAGAGCAACGATGACTCATTCGCGTGGACTAAACGACCCAAAGGGCGTTCCTGTCTGTCTCCATCTCAGTTTCTCCACTCTTGTACCCTCTCTCCTCCTAATTCCTCTACTTTACCCCTGTTCCGCCGAGTTAAAGTAAACTGATGGATTATTTCCGCTAACGTGGTGGATAATAATACTGTTTCATTAAGGACAAAGTCAGTAATGTTATGTTTTGATACTATACTACTATCAGACGTTTAGCCTACTGTCAGTATAACCAGTGCCTTAAAAACCGGCCTGTTTGAAATCACAGCTGCAGTTGCATTGTAAAATAAGTTAAAAGTTAATAAGTTATTTATGGTAAAATAAATACCAGGGAGACTGGAAAACACACAGACACTTGTTGCTGTAGGTAAATTAATATTGCTTTCATTTCCATATATTTGGATAAGTCAAATATGTTTGTTCACTCTATTGTATGGAAAGCGAGTAACATGACTCCAGCTGGCAGCTCACTGAGCCTTGAGTACTAGGACAAAAAAAAAGTATATGTGTATGGAAGTAATTAGAATAATCTGCACCGCATGTTAAGATGCATTCAGCTTGTGGTGCAATGCCTTGCTTCTGTTTTGTCAAATATTTAATATAAATTAGCATTCGCTTCAGCTTCATCTAGTGAATTGTCACCACGGCCAGATTTGCACTCTGATCTGAAGCATATTTTGCTTATTTTGTGTAACATTAAAGATTAAATGATTTAAATAAATCAGTTTGTATGTTGCCATTATGCAAAAGCAGGAATCTGTTCTGTTTGGAGCTAGATTTTGAATGGATGGCTGCAGATTCTTAGATATCCACAGAAAGCATTCAGGCCTGAGTTATTCAACACATTCCTGTGGCTGAGATAATTACTTGGGCTTGAGACGAACAATAAATTTCCTATCCCAAACAACAGAATAGAATTTATCTAATAAAAAGCTGAGTAGTAATTGGCAAGTAACAGCTGTGTGGCACACAGCAGCTGATTTAGACTCACAAGTTTGCAAACAATAGACATGTTCACTTTGCTTATTGGACAATTTCTGGAGGCATAACAGCTTCTGACATTTGACCTTATATAATAGCCTTGGCACATATGCCAAACTCAGAATCGCATTATAGCATACTACCCTTACTACTCCTGCCACAGAAAGATATGATAAAATAGTAAGAGTAATGCACTAATACGCGGGTCCGAATTCAGAAATATTGTATATGACTGTATCCAAAATCACATTACTTAGCTCTTTTGACTAAGTAATTACTTTGAAACTGCGCTCTAGTTCTATATAGTATGAATTTAATCCCAATGTAGCCTACTACATTATTTATGTTGTCATTGTCATGTGACCTACCAGCATCAGTTTTTTAATGAGGCCTTGCTGAGAGCTTTTGTCAAGTGGGAATTAACTGGTATAAGAACAAACCAGTGTGCCTGTGCCTTTTCCTGTGACTCCTTTGATCAGCAAACAGACACCAACAGAGTGTTTCTGCGTTGAAGTTTATGAAATTGTATGAAAAATGTTAAAAAGTATGTGAGTTTCCCAAAAGATCATGTGATCAGCATGATCTTTTACTCTGTTCTCCTTTTGTGGTGTCTTACATAACTTTCGGAATTTGAGGGGATAGTAGTATCTCTTTTAAGTCACAAATATGATGCAGATAATAAGTAAATATGAACAATATTTGGAAAACAATGTTTAATTGAATTTATATGTGGTATTGTATGAATTGTATGGTATGTCCACATCCAGTATTCTGGTATCATCCCCCGCCTCCCCAAAACACATATGCCACAGAAGATTTGTGCTAGTTGCTCAAAGTTTCCATGTGGAAAACTAAATGGAAAAGAAGTTAAATGCACATCTTCTTAAAGAGTCAGAGCACTGGCTGCAGAGGAAATGTGGGTGTGGTTGTGACTCATAGATGCATTACTTAAGTTCCTAAAGTTAAATATATACATACCATAAAAAGAGAACATGAAACTAACACTTGATATTTGTAATTAGGCTGGCAGAGGCACAGTGAAGCCCCACAGTGGATTCAATGCTAATAATGATGCTGAAGTTCTCTACAAGGCCATGAAAGGACTCGGTGAGTTTGACAAACATATTAAATGTTCATTATGACACATTAATTATCAGTAGACCTTCAAATGCATGTCTATGATTCAACACAGTATTATATCGATAGAACCAGTTTAACTGCAAATTATAATCTATAATGCTGTAGAATATCAGAGATCTTACACATTTAGTGTGGCTTATTTATTATTATTTGGAGTATCAATGCTGCATGTAGGTTCATTTGTATTTAGACGTTAATTAGTGGGTTTTGCTTGTTTAAATGGTTTAGTTAATTCTTATACATGAATAACCCAAAATATTGCATTTGGGTGTAGGAGATGGATATCGGTATACTCATTATGTAATGATCATCATCAACATTAATTGATTTTTTTTTTATTTAGGCACTGATGAGGATGCCATTCTCCAGCTGTTGACAGCACGCAGTAATGCACAGCGCCAAGAAATCAAAGCTGCATACAAAACCCTGCATGGAAAGGTAATATCATCAGCATGAGTAATGTACTCTTAACACTGTTTAATTTGAATACATGCAGAACATTTAAAAGGTGCATACATTTCTTTTTTATTTTCATCTTCATCTCCGTTTAGGATTTGGTGGATGATTTGATGTCAGAGCTGGGTGGGAAGTTTGAGAGTCTGATAGTGACTCTGATGACTCCTCCCATCATGTATGAGGTCACATGTCTGCGGGATGCTATTAAGGTACATACCAATAACTATAGGGCTGTCAATCATTTTTAAGACAAGAAAACTACTACTCACAATTGTTTTTTTTTTGTAAAAGTACTTGTAGTGAAATACACGACATTTTAATAGACAGATCAGTGTATATCTGAACATTTGCATTTTGTTGTCTTAGGGTGCAGGCACAGATGAGAAAGTGTTGGTTGAGATCTTGGCATCTAGGTCACCTAATGAAGTCAACCAGATCAAAAGTTTATACAAGCGAGGTAACTGTGTTTGTGTCTGTTGTTTACTATAAGTATTTGACGTTGTATTCTCATTCTTAGTTCTTTGCTCTTGATGATGTCTATATATGCATTATAGAGCATAATGATGACCTGGAGGAAGATGTGACTGGTGACACTGGAGGTCATTTCAAGAGGATGCTGGTTGTTTTGCTACAAGTATGTAGTCCATTAACAATAAAAATGAAAATGCAAGATTTTAATCAACAATAATGTGTCTGTGTATGTGAGTAGTTCTTATAAAGTGAGACAGGAAATTTCAATCCACTGAAAATAGACCTAAGACTTAAAAAGTATTACTGTTCAATCATTTGATATTATATGATTTCTCTATAGGCCAGCAGACAGCAGGGTATACAAGAAGACCTCATCCAAAGCGATGCCCAGGTAAGTTTGTATATGTGCCATCACATCAAGTCCAATGCAACTAAATATTTGTAAATACTTGTTTAAACTAAAGTGGCCATGTTGAGTTGGATTCAAAATTTTCATTCTCAAAAAAAAAATTTGGATGTGGAATAAAAAGTCCAGCATCTTTTGACTTGATGTAAAATGAGGTGAAATGCTGCCATCTAGTGCTTGTTGTGTGTAATATCAGTTTGTCAGTCTTTAAAAAGTTGAAAAACTGTTTGTGTTGGGTGTAGGCTCTGTTTGTCGCAGGAGAACAGAAGTATGGAACTGATGAAGGCCAGTTCATCACTATACTGGGAAACCGTAGTAATGCTCACCTTAGGAGAGGTTAGTGTGACACATGCATGTAGGTAATGGAAATGGTATTTTTACTTTTATATATTCATTTGTTTCTGTTAATTTCTCTGCAGTGTTTGAGGAGTATAGAAGGCTCTCAGGGTATGAAATAGAGGAGAGCATCCAGAGAGAGACATCAGGAACCCTCCAAGAAGTACTGCTGGCTGTGGGTAAGACAGACACAAACATACACACCTCTCTCAATCAAATATGGTTAATTCTTCAATCAAGTGCAAAACAGAAATGTCCTTATTTTACTTTTTATAATTTTATTATAGAGGGGAAGTTAAAAAGTATGGGTATGGACTATGGACAAAATAGAGAAAAAAATTTAATCTGCCCTTTTAAAAAAAAAATCATATTAGGGAGGGAATCATTCTTATGCATATGCAGCAAACATATCTTGGGTTTTCTCTATGTGTGTCTGTTTTGTTTCATAACACTTTCTTTTCTCTGCCTTGTCAGTGAAGTGTGCCCGCAGTGTGCCAGGGTATTTTGCTGATAGCCTTTACGGTGCCATGAAGGTGAATCTATGTTTTAATATTAAATAAATATATATATTTAGTATTTATCTCTTTGATTAGAAGATTTTCTGATCCAAAAAAGAAGAACTGCAAAGAACAAGTGTTATTTTGATATCATCGAAATACAATGATACTTTTTTTTTTTTTTAATTTTCTTAAGTTTTTATTATTGTATTTTCCATTTTAATTTGAAAGATTTAGTCATTTTGTTGTGTGTTTTTGTCATTTTTATTATTAATGTTGTTGTTGTTGATCCAAAATGACTAATTTGATGCAATATCAGCAAAATCCAGTAAATGGCGGTAGGCTAAAGTGCGGTATATAAGAGTTACGCAATTCAGTCAGAATTAGAATGTGCTCAGTAACATCTTCAGGGTCGGATTTACCCTTTATTGAGACATAGGCAAAAGCAATGTTTCGGTCCCCCTTGCCTATTAATATATAATATTGCCACCCCAATATGCCAAATAAAAATTAATCATAATCCATGGAACTTGTTACAGTGTTGTTCTCTATCGCAGAATCCCATTGCTGATTACAAAACATCATTTTACTCTAATACTAGTAACAGAGGCTTCAGCCTGTAATATGCAAACTAATGCAGTTATGAGAGGGAGAGAGAGAGGGAGATTAAGCGAGTGTGAATTTGTGTACCGCATAGTACGTAGAGTACTGCATGTTTGTCTTTCAACATTCTTCGGCAGCATGCATCTCTACCATCAGTGAATCTGTAAAAGTGTGCTTTTAATGGGGAATAAAAAGTAATTTCATGGGGCAAACATGGAAATAGTTTGTCTTTTTATCCTATTGTTTATTAGCTATATTTATTTGCTTAGACAATGTTTAGGCTATTTGGGTTTTTGGTTATTCTGCAGTTTTCCGGATTATAAATCACATTTTTTATCATCTAAAATAGTAATCAATGTGAAGTGCAAAGTGCACAAATTTGGATTGATGCATTTCCCACACACTGCTAGTTTCAGTTTGGCTTTATTTTAATTCATTTTGGCTTGGAGTTTATAATAAATGTTGTTAGTAGTGAATGAGACTAATAGTGAATGAGACTATATTTTCTGATTCTTTTATACTTATATTTTTCGTTCCTTGTTCTGTGATAAATAGTGCTAAATTTAAAGGATTTCTTGTGGAGTGAGGGCAACGAAAATAAATGTTTCTAAGGCTTATAAAGTTTCATTTATTTTGTTATTTCTGAATTAAATGATAAAATGTGACATACATTAATTGACTTATATATGTTTTTTTTAAAGGGATAGTTCACCCAAAAATGAAAATTTGATGTTTATCTGCTTACCCCCAGGGCATCCAAGATGTATGTGACTTTGTTTCTTCAGTAGAACACAAGCTGAGATTTTTAACTCAAACCGTTGCCGTCTGTCAGTCATATAATGCAAGTGGATGGGAATCACGGCTAAAACATACAATAAAAC
>NW_015647958.1:651723-678687 GCF_001515625.1 Sinocyclocheilus rhinocerous
TGGACCATTGACACTATCTACAATCTCAATTAGGCGTGTCAATGGTCCATTTGAGAGATAGGTGGCGGTAGTGCACTTATAAGTCTGCGATCCGCCATAAAGCAAGAAGAAGAAGAAGACGCCTCACGTGCAGGCTGTGTCGAGGACGCGCAGTACAGTTCAGGCATTTTAGTGCATCAGAGGTAAAAAACGATATAAATACTGTACAGTTTCTTGCACAGACCGGTTGTTTTGTGTCTTTACACATCAATGTATCGTCACGAGCCGCAGGGTTTAATTTGGTTTTGTGTGTTTTTGTTTTTTGTTTTATTGTATGTTTTAGCCGTGATTCCCATCCACTTGCATTATATGACTGACAGACTGCAACGGTTTGAGTTAAAAATCTCAGTTTGTGTTCTACTGAAGAAACAAAGTCACCTACATCTTGGATGCCCTGGGGGTAAGCAGATAAACATCAAATTTTCATTTTTGGGTGAACTATCCCTTTAAGCTCATAAAAAAAGAAGGTAGAGAAGGTACAAGAACAGAACTGCCATGTTATGTACAAGTATATATACAGTACAGTAGTAACTGAGTGCCAAATTAGAATAAATAAATATATAAATAAAAAATCAAAGCTTCATTTGTCATGCATATACTATGCGGCCCCTCACTTATAATCAAAAAAACTTGATGTGGCCCTCAAGTCAAAAGGTTTGCCCACACCTGCTATATAGGTTTGATTAATTTTAGTTATTTTAGTACATCAAGTTAAACTAAATGAAAGAGAAATGAAAGAGTTTAATGTTTAAAAATTGTTTTTAATGATTTTAGTTTGAGTTAATTAACTGTAATAACCCTGCAAATAACTTACCTCTTGGTTTAATTTTACTTTCATCCTGCAGGGGGCAGGCACCGATGACCAGACATTGATCAGGATCATGGTTTCCCGCAGTGAGGTGGACATGTTGGATATACGTGCTGAATTCCGCAAGAGGTTTGCTACCTCTCTGCACAAAATGATTCAGGTATACTCATGCATACAGGTGTTAGTATTTAGCAATTAATACCTTACAAATTTTATTCTTTATCCACATCACCGAAACTGAATTTTCTCTCATCTTTCTCTTAAATTTATTTCCGTTACCACAGGGTGATACCTCAGGTGACTACCGTAAAGCCCTGCTACTGCTGTGTGGCGGTGATGATGCATAAACCCTGCCACCCTCTCTGCCTGGGTCGGATCCCATGACTCCCATCTCTGGGGCAGGTCTATGGGACGAAGGCCTAGTCCCCTTCTGAACCCAATTCAGGACAAATTACAAAAACATGACATTCCAAATCAAAAGAAGGATCTCTTGTCCAGCTGTGAAGATGCTCTGTATAGCACAGAATTACTTAATTCAAATAAGCAATAAGCACATTTTGGCATTCATATTTCATGAAATGTGTAATCGATTTAGATAAGAAAAATATTTTAGTATAAACTTCAAAAATATGAGACACCTTCTCTTTTCTATATTCAAAGACTCAGAGAAAAACATAATAACCCTTCTCTTGTTGTACTCAGTGAAGCAATATTTTATATGCATTCAACCATTTTTCACTTATTTATTGTTTGTATACTTACTAACGTACTTAACATTTCAGTGTATAGCAATATAGTATAACAACCAGTCTCGTAATTGACATAGTTAGCAAGTTCATGTTTTAAACTAGATTTGTGGTAAAGGAAAAGTTAAAGGAAAGGTTCACTGAACTTTTGGTGTCAGTGGTTTGGAGAAAAAAAAGAAGGTTATTTCATCAATATTCCACTGTTAAAGTTAAACATACTGCCCATAATTGTTACATTGATATATAATTACACACAGCAAATAAAGATTAGCAAAACATTTGTCCTCTTTAAGGTTATTGATATTCATTAAAAGCTGAAGAAAAAGGTGCTACTACTAAAATGTTTTAATATGTCATTGCCATAATGTTCACAATAAACACTCATGAAATAAAAGCAAATAGACAGTCTCCTCTATGACTGATGACATCATGACAACTGTGCTGTTTTGTGCATTTGTTGTCATAAAGCAGTTCACCCTTTTTGCGTAATTTTGCTCACCAAACGTACACATTACCAGAACAGATTTATTAGAGTCGGTGTACCATCAAGTCGCCTTTGATAGCCTTGTGGGCAGTGTGCCGACATACAGCACCGTTGCGCTACAGGCGTCTTGAGTTTGAATCCTGGCTCGAGGACCTTTCCTGATCCCCCCTCTCTCTCCCACTTCACTTCCTGTCACTTCTGCACTGTCCTATACTAATAAAGTAAAAAAAAAAATTGTACCATCAGAATGATTTTGAAACTGATATTTCAAGTTTAAAAAAAACACTGTAAGTTCTTTAGATGCTTTAAGTTTAAATAGGCTAAAAACTTATCATTTCATATTGTTGGACGATGGTGGACAATTAAAATGTGAAAATGAAAATACTTAATTGCTTATTCAGTGACATTTAGTGCGCTATAGGTCAGTATTGACCAAAGGGAGGCGCTGTAGTCAAAGAATGAACTGACAGCAATGTGTGAAATAATTAAGGAATTATATGATTATTACTTACCGGTTTGCGACTACATGTAGTTTGTTAGTGGTTTAAATATGAAATATGCTCTAATAATGGTCCTATTGTTTGGTGAAGTAAGGATCATAATGCTATACACTTTTCCTTTGGCAAGGTACTGTAAAATAAATTGGAAGGAAAATTGACACTCGGCTTGTAAATTATTCCTTGTATCACTATAGGCATATTGGAGAATGTACTGCAAGTGTAGACAAGCTTCATTCACACCTGTCCTCATAAAAATAAAAAATAAATTGTGATGTACATGTAATTCTTTAGTTCGGCTTGTGGATGTGTGCTTCAGAGTTTGTAAACTAAATAAGTTTAATAGCAGTGGTGTAATGTAACGAAGTACTTCGTTACAGTAGGCTACTTAAGTATTTTTTGGGAGTATCTGTATTTACTTGAGATTTTATATTTGAGATTATACATTTCCCAATTAAAATGTATACTTTTACTCCGATACATTTCCCCGAAGCATATTCGTTACTTACTACAAAATAGTCAGAAGTCAGAAGAACACGGACTGCAGGAAAGCAGGTTTGACGAATCAGTGGTCTGGCGTCTGCAAGTTAGACTCCTAAAAACACCTTTGCTCATGTGCGCAGTGTGCACACAACCGTGAATGATTCATTTTCCACTCAAGTCGAGTCTGGGGTCTGAGATATACATCTACGATAATATGGTAAGTGTTGTTGTAATGATGTGCGATCTGACATCGAGTATATCATCAAATCACACACACACAGAGTGCACGCACGTGATTTATTAGTCTATTAAAACTCAAAATTCAAGGTATTCTAAATTGTAGATAGCAAAAATGCTTCTGTATGCTTTTTATATTTATATAATTTAATATAGTTACCTTAATCTATATCTATCCGTACCGTTTTTCAGCAGATATCAGCATGATATCAAATTTAATAATCATTTCAATAAAGTTAGCAATAAGTGACTTATATTTTAGATGCAATATTGCCTGTTTTTGCTCAATTTTGCCAACGAAAATAGTTCCAAACAAAGATCCCAGCACTGTTTTGCGTCTCAGTCTGAGCAATGGTGTTTACTTGTTGAATGAATTAGCTTTTTGAACGAATCGGTTGAATAAATGATTCAGTGATTCACCCATTTACACAGTCAAATGCTTTGTTTCTGAATGAATCAGCGGTTTGAACGAATCTGTTGAAGCTCAATGACTCACTCATTCGTCAGTCACTTGCTGTCACCTACTGGCGGTTTTAATTTTACATTTCGAATATTTTTTTTCATGTTTTAAAATCATTTCAAATAACAGTGTTCAACGTTTTATGTTAAAAACAAAACATTATTTATTCATCTGTAACTGCAGGTTAAATGCATCCATGTCCCCTCTGAGATACATTAAACTGTGTAAATACATCTAAATATCACTTCAGATGCAGATTCCAGAGATGTTTTCTTATGTTGGAATGAAAGAAACAAAGTAGCCTACCGGAAGAAGTGCTTCTAATTCATACCCAAAAATACTAAATGGAAGAAAGAGTTCAAACTGAACACAATCTTGCTACTCACGGCTGTGTATGAAATTTATGCCTTTAAGACTTTTACTCAAGTAATATTCTAAATGGTGACTTCAACTTCTACCAAAGTCATTTTCTGGAAAGATATCTGTACTTTTACTTGAGTATGGCTTTCAGGTACTTTATACACCACTGCTTAATAGAGACAATATTTTTGATTATAAACCCTTATGTATGTCACTTCCACCCTCAGCCAATAGATAGGTGCAGATGCTGTACTGATAGGTGACTTCATAGCAGGATATCGGCCAATCGGACTGTCTGAATTCAGGGGTGGGACTGTCAGGCCACCTCAGCCACACAAAGGAACAGTGAATGTTAAAGCCAGCCCACCAAACAATACACACCTCCCATGTGTGTGAATGAATGAAAGCAAGGAAGCATTCCTGTCATGATGAATTAAGCTTGTATGTTGGCAGTTTTAAGGTAATGACACAATATATGTGTTGTTATGAATGCATTCATGACATTTAGATGTTTATATTAAGTATTTGTGGAAACTTTGTGGATGATCCCATGCATCTGTTAGTATGACTTTGATCTCTTCTTTCGGCAACCCAGGTGCAACAGTAGTCATGTAAGAACATGATCTTTGAAAGAAAGAGATAGGTGACCACACACACACACACACACATTCGCAAATATGTGTGTGCAAAGAATCTGCTCACTTCCAGTGAATACCTGGGTCTGTTTGAGCTGCAACTTGAATAGACTTTAACCTTCCCTTTACACACACACCCACCCACACACTAATGTCTGAACGGTATTTGATACTATGAGAGGTGCACTGTGTTCCTGTCTAACTCTTCTTTTGGCTTAAAGAGATCATAGAGTTTATCCTAATGTTAAATGAGCTCATATATTAGGTACAGCTTTAAGATTCACCTCTATTCCTATCAATTTCAGTTCAGCCTAAATGGTGTGTGTGCAGTAATATGTGAAGGTTTTATCAGTAATATTGAATTCATGGTCTCCCACTAAAAAAATCTTCCTTGTCCTTCCTTGTGTGGAGGACATACACACTACTGACTTACCTTATACTGTACGTTGCTTTGATGAAATTCATGCAAGTTGGATCATTTCAAATTTTTACCTTGATTTTTGGTGTGGTTTTGAATCCAGCCTTCAATGGGTTGATGATTTTGTTTCCATTGACCATTGTGACATCGTTTTATTCTCAATGGATTACACAATGTATTTAAGTAAAGATTTCCAACTTATATTATTTAACTTAATATTTATAATATTTTGTGTTATAATAACTTATAATATTTTGTTCACTGAGATCCAGTTGTGGATTTGAGTGTTCCTTCATTTTGTAGCACTGTATATATGTGTATGTGTGTTTACACTCACACTACTGTTCAAAAGTTTGGGTCTGTAAAATAAAAGAAACTAATACTTTTGTTTGGCAAAGACACATTGAATTGATCCAAATTGACAATAATGAGCACAAACATTTCAAACGGTGATAATAATAATAAATGTTCCTTGAGCACAAAATAAGTATGATTTCTGAAGAATCATATGACACTAAAGACTGGAGTAATAACTGCTGAAAATTCAATTTACAGGAATAAATTGCATTTTAAAATATATTCAAATACAATACAGGTATTGTCAATTGTCATTATATTTCACATAATTATATTACAAATGTTACCGACAGAAAGATATATTAAAAATAGCATTTTCAAAATAGCAAGGTCCAAAAACCTGGTCTTGATGCATGATGACATGATCTTAAACTTTGACCGTTTACTGTGTTGACGGTAAGTGTGTGTTGGAGTGCAATGTGGTGTGATCACACAAACTGTAATGTATAAATTGCACAATATAAATATTGTTTTGGGTGTGTGTAGAAAAACAGCAGTAACCGTTATCAGAGTATTTCTTACTGGCCATGGGCATGATATGATCCACAGTATCGGCCAATCAAAAATGTGCTCACGTGTTCTTGTGGATGTGTGGGCAAATTTTCATAAGATTTATTTCTACTTACAGTCATTAGTATAGACACTTGTTAATTTGATGTCAGCGGTATTCCTCATGTTATTCCAAACATTTTTGGGTAAACTATTCCTTAAAGAATTAAATGTCAAATCAGGAAGTAAATGTCTACAAGATGTATGTATGTGCTTTCCACTGATCCTCTTTCAATCCAGTGCTGTAAGCCTGTGTTGTTTATGCTTCCTGCTCATCATGTGCACATCTGCACCATCTGCTGTATTACACCTGTTCACACATGCTAGACCACCTTGAGGATTTATCACAGAATAGGCATGTATGTTCAGCTTGTGTGTGTGTGTGTGTGCCTGAGTGCCCATGGGAAACTAAAATGAAAGAAAAAGTACTCTTGCTAAAGGAAATGTCATGGACGGTCATGTGACAGAGCAATTATTTGGCCTTTAGGTGAGAAGAATGAGTTTCATTATGGGTTTAGTTATATAATGTTAAGTTTTCCACACTTCAATGGGAATGGAACATTTCATGAGATCTTTTGTAGGACAGGAAAGGTGTGTGTGTGTGTGTGTGTTTGCAACATCTGGTGCACCTCACATATTAAACTTCACAGTGTGTGCTTTTCTTTTCATCAGTTTCACATCCAGTCAGTCTTTTGAAATGTGCCTATATGTGTTTTAAAGCCTTGGCTATTGATTAGGGTGGACTGTTTCAGTTTGGTATGATTTTTATTTTTTATCTAAAGGGACAAGGTGTTTTAGAATAAAGGTACCATTCTAAAATCTGCATTTTTAGAAATCATAGTTGGAAAGAAAAGAACATATAGCCTACCATTTTTACACTAATACACTACAACTATATGTAATAAGCCTGTGGTTGGGTGACAATATTTTATTCCATAGTTTTCTATGACAGTATGACAGCTTATACAGACTGTTATTATTTGTAATTACGTTTTCATGACAGTATAAAAAATGCCTGGGTGAAGTTTTTCGAACTGTAATTACCGAATAGCTTTAATCTCCTCTGTAAGTAAAACAAAAGATTACATATTAACCATAGACAGGGAGCCAAATTATGAATGCACAGTGACAAAGTATCTCCAAAAACAAATGTACACACATTACAAACCCTTGCCTTTTTGACCCCAAAGGATGATTTGTCACATGTGTTGATATGATGTAATATAAATGGAATGTATTAATTACCTCACAAATCATGGTCACATGATTATTGTCAAGGTTCCATTTGAGAACATACTTTATATTACCCATAACATACATGTAGGTTTAATTCTCACTTTTATTTTTCATCATCAGTGTATTTCATTATTTCATTTTATAAATACAAGAAAGGTTTTAGATTTTTCAAAACACTTTATTATAAGCTGTTTTCCTCATGGGGACCAAAAAAGTGTCCCCACAAGGTCCAAATTTACTGGTATTACTATATACTTATGGGTACATTTGGTCCTCATAATGTTGGAAATACCAGGTACACACACTCACCTATAGGCTACTGCCAAGAATGCTGTTATAAAGGCAAAGTAATTATTGTCAAGGTTCCATTTGAGAACATACTTTATATTACCCATAACATACATGTAGGTTTAATTCTCACGTTTATTTTTCATCATCAGTGTATTTCATTATTTCATTTTATAAATACAAGAAAGATTTTAGATTTTCAAAACACTTTATTATAAGCTGTTTTCCTCATGGGGACCAAAAAAGTGTCCCCACAAGGTCAAAATTTACTGGTATTACTATATACTTATGGGTACATTTGGTCCTCATAATGTTGGAAATACCAGGTACACACACTCACCTATAGGCTACTGCCAAGAATGCTGTTATAAAGGCAAAGTATCACGAGTTCCAGCTTCTATTCTCAGATTACTTCAGTCAACACACACACACACACACACACGTTTACACACACACATACACACACACACACACACACACACACACACAACCACTTCCATGTTTTATGGGGACTCTCCATAGGCGTAATAGTTTTGTGCAAACTGTATTTTCTATCCCTTTACCTTAACCCTACCCCTAAACCTAACTTTCTGTATTTTTAGATAAAAAAAAATAAATAAAATTAAGTCTGTGTGAAAGCTGTTTTCCTCATGGGCATCCAAAAATGTCCCCACAAGGTTTAAAGTTTATGGTATTACTATACTTGTTGGGTCATTTGCTCCCCATAACATAGGCAATACCTGGTAAATACACACACACACACACACACACTGACAGAGAGAGAGAGACACCTGTTTGGAATCTGTGGTTACCTTATCTCTTCCGCTGCTCCACAGACAATGAAAGTTCAAGTGTGTGTGTGTGTGTGTGTGTGTAGGGGAGGGTTTTTAGAATATTAGGATCTGACAACATCCTCAAAAATCTTATCATGAACAGGAAGTTTCTTATGGTTAAAATTTGGATAAGGTTTATCACTTGTTTAGGCTGATTATATTTTTGTGTGATTTTTACTATATTATATAATTTGTAAATGCTCAAATGAAAATCCAAATAAAAAATGCTATTTTTGTTAATCATCTCTGCCTCAAAGCTGCATTTTAAAAAACAAGCTTGTATTAAATGAAACATCGTGTGGTCATTTCACAAGAATGGGGTGTCTTTCAACACATACAAATATTTATTTTGCATGTCATAAATACAGTTACAATGCAGTGAGTCTTGTATTTTACAGTAGACTGACGAAAATACATGACGAAGCTACATTTGCTGTGTAACAACATCTGGATATTAAAACGAGATGATGATGAAGGTGATAGTGAGGATGAAACATCATCCAATTTATTATTATGAGAAACAAATGTACATATTTGCAAATTTAACAGTTAAAGCACAAAATTAAAAATGATTTAAAGGGCCTATATCTTCCCCCTTTTTAAAATCAAATTAATTGAAAGATATAAAACAACTGATTTATAGCCTAATAACCATAAAAGTAGCAACAAAAAGCCACTGGGGTCGTCGTACCCTAGGGGTCTATTTAAACTTTTCACTTCGAAATAAAAATAACTCCAAACATCAAAATTATTTACTTTTCCTACATCCCTCAAAATGCCCCTTTAATAAATAAATGAAAACATAATATTCAACATAATATAAATAGATATATCACTATTATCCGATTAAATGTCATCATTAAAAACTGTAAATGTGTCAAGAATAAATTTAGTGCCACTATGGTCAAGGCAAAAACTGCATTTTTGTGTTTACAATAAAAAACGGTTAAAAAAAAATCAGTAGTAGCCTATAACAGTACCCACAAACGCATACATACACGTCGAGTAAAAGCGCGCACGTTTAGCAATCTCCGCTCTGGATTACAGTGAAGAGAAACGCGCAGAGACTTGCCCAGGAATCTCCGCACTTCTCTTTAGCTACCTCGCTGTGGTCAATGCGCTCCGTGCACTGTCGCTTAGTGTCCGGAGGCGTTGTGTTCGTGGCTATCGGCGTCTTCTCTGTCTTGGGGGGTTTCGCTTGTGACGTTTCGGAGAGTTTGAAATGCGCATCCAGCGGCGCGCGCTTACACATGCCCGCTCGGATCATTGCGCGCGGATCCGCGCAAAGTTTCTTCTGCTTTTTAACTGATCTGGCGATCTGTTTCCAATAGCCCTCGGGATTAGACCCATATTCGGTGCACGTCGCGGGCTTGGCAGTATATTTACAGGTGAATCCATCCCCTTTTCCAGGCTTACATGTAACAGTCATGGTGTACTTGTCCTCTCCGCGTGCCACCCACGAGCACTGCGCCTTGTCCTTGGTTGTGAACTTTCCTTTTTGTACGGAAATGTTATTATCACCTCGGCTCTCCTGCCTCCTTCCTTTCCTCCCCGCTCCCTTAATGCTTTCAGCAGTGAAGATGAGCTGTGAAAGACACGCGAGGAACAGCAGGAGCGCGAGAGTCCCACGGAGAGACATTTCCTTCGGTGACACAACGATCTAAGAAATGTTAATTATGAGATTGAATAAACCTACGATATTATGTCCTTTCTTACATTTTAGTATATATACTTATAGTAAATAGGTAATATCTTTTTATAAGGTAAAAAAAAATCTCATATAGGACTTTAATTTTCACAAAAAAAGTTAATTGATCTTACCAATAAGAGTTACGAGGACAGATGTTTGATGAGATTCCCTGACTAGTTTACGTCAAAATGAACTCACTCCTGGTATTTATGTCAAGTGACACACCCACTTACTACAGGACAATCAGATTCTTTCACATGAGAAAAGCCCTTTAATGAGCTCTTGCACACATGCAGGAATCCACTGCTTACGTCATTCATATATTTGCATGTGTTCATTTGGCTACATTTAAAAATGTTCATTTTTAGAGGGGACTGGACTAAAAGATAGGAATTGCATAGCTGTCATGTCCTTGGGTCTGGGGCTTTTTTATCCATTGAGTTTAAGTACCACAGGTTTTGTATTTCTTTTTGGAACTGATTGATCATAGGCTTCATTGATCTGAGCTTATGCACCTCAGATTTTGAGTGAAACAAAAAGCATTGTTTGTTGGCAATGTTCACCATAATGTTGAAAGAAGCCAAGATCGAATCCAATATTTGTTGTTAATATAGCATAATGACAATCCTCTCTGGATCAAATTGACCAGAACAACATAAGGGTTATTAAAATATTAAAGTAGGTGCTGGTTCATGCTCAAAAACACTACATTTCATCAAAAAAATGGATTATGGGCCCAGAACCCCTAAACTGAGAGCAAGGTACTGCAACTGTAAAACGGATACAAACATATTGCATTTGGATGTTTGCCAATAATTTACAATTATATGAACTACAATAATAAAATACAGTAAATGAGCATTGCAATTTGCCTGTAAATACAACACTTCAGTTCACAATTGTAGTAATAATTAATTTGACATTTTTGGCAGATGAGGAGACAGATAGCAGCAGAAGTAAGAGGGGGCAGCAAAAGTTTCTCATTCTTTCCAAAGTATGTATGGTATTGTGTGTCTGGTCCCCTTGGGCCTCACAAGATCACAACCTGTTCCTGAATTCAATGTATGTAAGAGTCATGGTTAAGCATGCTCTATGGCTGCATATACTTAACACCATTATGATTGTGTAATATGTCCTGGTATGTAAAAATGTATGTTAAAGGGTCATTGTGAGTGGGCACTCATGTGATAGGGGTGAGGGGTCCCATGTGATTGCGTCTTTATGACCTAATTCTATAGCTTAACCGCCACTCCACCCCCTCTCTCTTAATATCAGTTTAATGTGCTTTATTGATTATTTTGCACACACACAGTGTAAAATAAGTAATAGTACAACAACAGTAGTGCAAAAAAAATCATGAAGTGTTAGTAACTTATGGAACGTTAATGGGAGTTTAATGAATTTAGGTCACTTTTGAAGGGGAGAGGGTTATGGGGTACAGAGAGACAGAAAGCCGGACTGAGAGAGTTAAAAAATGTATTTGTATATGCATTAAGGTTTTTACGTTATTAAATATTAACTAAATTTGAAATAAAATGAAATGGGATAAAAAATCTAAATTTAACTGAAATATATATACGTATATATGCACACTGGAGTTTTGTTTGAGTCATGAACAATGAGTCATCCATGAAAGTCCAATTTCCTTGTGCATCTTCATTACTTATTTACCAAGGGATCAAGAGATGAAGAGAAATTTTACAACCAAGCAATATTTTCTTTGTAGTTATAGCTACATCAGTGTTAGTTATCAGTAATGTATAATGATCTCTCATTATACATTATATATGATCTCTCACACATGCATTGATAAAGCCAAATGTGCATTAATGAATGTTGATGGTTTTTATTGATACTGAATTGATATTGAAAATTATGGTTTTTATTGATACTGTGCATGTGTCTGGTGGAGAAGCTCATGAGCTCATCTTGGAATTCCATCACAAAAATGGTTTGGTGCTTATTGATTTGATGACCATTATTCCACTATGACCAATTTTACAGGAAGGGTCTGGGCTGAGTTAGCGGATATGAGATTCCAGGTTTTTGCAAATTTGCTTTATTAAAAAAATATATGGTTGGACTAATAATATTTTGATGGTGCTAAATGATGTAGTATAATATAGTTAATGAATTAATGAGGCACTAGTGCCTCACTGAAGAGGCTGTGGGGAACTTAAGGCAGAAAATATTGTGCAACACTGACATAGAGCATGAGTTGTGTCTGGAGAGTTTGTGTTAGGCAGGTGTGTCAGCTTCCAGCTGTGCAACATATTCAAATCATAACATTTGGGATCTAAGGGATTTGAGCTCTTTGTAATACAAATACATGCATTCTTCTTTCTTTTGGTTAAATGTTTGCTGAGAGCTTATGGAATATACTATATAAAAAAAAAAGAAGCTGTCTATCATCATGACAGTGTGACATTTAGAAATTCCAGTCTGTTTTTGTAGCTCTAGGGTTTAAGGTTTGGCTGATTAGCACAACCCCATTAGCCCCTGCTAGCAGATGACTTAAAGGGATAGTCTACTCATCATTTACTCATGTCATTCCAAAATGTTTGCTTATCTTTCTTCTATTGAACCAAGCTGAACACAAAAGAAGATAGAATGTTGATAACCAAACAGTTTTGGTTCCCCATTGACTTCCAGTGTATTTTTTGTCCATATGATGGACGTCAATGCACCGAAATGTTTAGTGGCCAGCATTCTTCAAAATGTCTTCTTTTGTGTTTCACAGAAGAAAGAAAGTCACACACCTTTGGAACAATAAGAGTGAGCATAATGACAGAATTTTCATTTTTGCATAGACTTTCCCTTTAACTATGTTATTTGGCATTAAAAGTATCTTTCTCCATTGACTGACATTCAAATTAGTGTATTCTGACTGACTAAATATAAATATATATTTTTACAAGCAAAATATAAGTTGCTAATGTTAAATTATAGTATAGTACATGTTTTACCAGTGTCCGATTCTATTTTGAGGGCTTTTAAAATTGCTGCCTTATACTGGACCTCCATTAAAAAAAAAAAACATTAAATTCATATGGGTTTTGTAACCAGTTAATCTGAATCTTTTTAAATGACATGCATCATTGCCCCCTAGGGGTGTTGATGTGCTCTGACATGTCGAGTGAAACAAAAATCGTGCTAGTTGGGTTTGGAACTGCACTCCCCCTATTTTTGTCATCTAGAGAATTATTTTGTTTATTAATATTTACTTGGAATCTTTGCTAATCAAACTATATAAGCTCAGAATTATAATTTTTTTCCTGAAAATAATTTAGTTGTAAATTAACATGCAACTAGAACATGAGATTTAAGAGTATTCTAAATGCTCAAATTCGGATTTATATGTAATTCTTGAGACTATTATTGTGAAAAATGTATTCTAACACAATTATTGTTCTTGTGTGCATCACTGCATGTCTACTTCATTGCATTATCTACTTTAATATGAAAGCAAGCACAAAAAAAGTAAAAAAAAAAAAGATTTTTATTCAGACACAATACACAGAATTAAGAAATGTTTTTTATTAAACAACATATTACAAATTTATTTATTTAATTTCTGTTGTCTCTTAGCATGTTCACTGACTGACTCTACAAAAAGTAAGGTCATAACCACATTTCCGCACACACACACACACACACAAACAAACAAAGAAAGCCGCGGTCTCTGGAGAAAACACTTGGCCGGTGGTCAGACAAATCAAAATTTTCTGACACTACTAACCTACAAAGAGGAGAAAAGATAAAAATATGAGCAACAATGGATAGAAATAATACACTTCTATAACCAATTTTATTTGAGCTATTTTGGAAAAATGCGGAGGTGTAACATAAATATCCTGTTGAAATTTGGCAGGTGCTGGGTGTGGGTGTAAAGCAGCGGTTGATGATTCATTAAGTTAGCTTTCTGTTTACTTTCCACTGCATATATCACAACTTTTCATACTAAAAAGCTTCTGAATTACAGTCTTTCATGTGCCGAATACACACTACTAGTCTTGTACTAGTTCTCAAGCTAACAATTACAGCCAGGAGTCGGTTTTACGTAAAATACCTGCAGTTTGTACATCAGAGTGATGTAGTTCCTTCAAGCTAGTTTATTTACACTACAGTCAGATATAGTTAGTAGATCTTTCTTAAACGAGTTAGTTTCCACATACAATTCTACAAACACTGACTAGTTATTTACTATAAAATGATGTGCTTACCAGAGGTGGTGATGAATTAATTTTGGAACCAGCTTATGAAGTATGCGCAGATGCCCTGGAGACTCTTCCAGCAATATTCCTCTGCCATCTTGGTTGCATGACTCTCGTCTGCCACAGTGGGTCTCGCTGTGATGGTCTTTACAGGTTTACGTGGTGGAACAGTCTTGGTAATGGCAGGCTTGACTGGTTTGAAGGCTGGTTTGGCTGGTTGCTGAGGTTTAGGCTGCTGCTTTGAACTTGGAGGTTTGGTAGGGGTAATGCTGGACTTGATCTGCTGCTGTTGCTTTTGCTGGTTTGGGGAAGCCTGGGTAGGTTTTGGGATGGAGATTTTGGGCCAAGAGGCATGGAACACCATCTGGACCTCATCTGAAGCAGAGCGGCACATCTGCGGTTTGTAGACCCGTGGTCCCTGGCATGCGTTGTGAAGCTTCCTCATGTCCCACATGATCTGAGTAAAATAATGCCGAGGGTTGTTGCTATATGCCCTGCATAGGTTAGGTTTGCCCAGGAAATCGCACCAGTACGACTTGCCCTTGCTCTTGCAGGAGACATGCAGCCTGGTGAAGTTGGTCTGGCCGGAGATCACCATGTAGCAGCTATCTTTTGCTTTGGTGTTGAAACGAATGGGCTCATCCCAGATGCTTCCTTTCTGCGGCTGCTGCTGTCGACTGTTTTGGGTGCTTTCGATGTGGTTGATGCCGTTCCCCTGGTTACTGTTGTTCTGAGCCTGAGCATTAGTGGCCCAAATAAAACAGACCAGAAGGAAAGCAGCACTGCATACGGCTCTCATGATGGAGGTGTAGAAGGGACTCAGCGAAGGTGTTGGAGGTGCAGGCTGGCTTTATAAATACAAGTCCCACAAAGGGGTCTTTGAGCAGGGCAGAGTGCATACATCCCTCCAGACTGGGGGGCCTCTATAGTCTCCAGTCTGGAGCTGCCTGAAAGAGCTAATTGTAGGAATATTTGGAGAAGTGTGTGTGTGTGAGCAATTTAGTCTAGATGGGATTGGTGTGCAAGTGATTTTGAGAGTGCATGAGTGTGAAAAAAAAGCACTGGCTAGTTTTGTCTGGCATGGTATTTGCAACCTAATCTCACAGGAAAACATAAGGTGCTGATTTTGTATGAATTTGTACGAAATCACATGATGAAATGGTACAAAATGAAAACGTACCATTTTTAGGAAAGAAAAGTATGAAGGTCCACCCCTAAACTTAACCATCGCTGGTATGTAAGCAGATTGTATGAAAACGTTCAAATAAGATCATATGAATGAATTCCATACAAATTAGCCACCAAACTGTAAAATAGTTACAAGCTGCTATGAGATTGTGTTGATCTTTGTGTAGATGGTTTTGTGGTTCGTTTTCCTTGAGTGTGTGTTGATGGTTTGAGGTGAAGGACATGGGTGTGGTTACATTCATGGATCCTTCATGGTCTTCATAATATAATCATACATGCTAACATAAGTGGGCTATTGACTATTGATGTGAAAGACGTTTTAGTTTCAGGAGAAGAGGCAAGGAGAGTAATTCACCTGGAACTCATTTATGTTTTGTCGACTTTACCTTCAACCAATAACCGTCTGGTTTATGTTAAATACTACATGTACTAGAATTTAAAATAAAAGTGTGCATAGAAAGAAAAGTTTTGTGCATATGTGTGTTGTTTTATAGAATACTGCCTTCTGTCTGCTGATCTGACTATTTTGCGTTAACCTTCCACTGCGTAAAGCACGTAACATGCTCAGAACAAATTTAAAGTGACACGACCATTTTGCGGTCATTTACACTGCCTTTACAACATACTGTAAAACTTACCTTTCTGTACATTATTCTGCATGTGAGTGTTCTAACAACCTTGTAGTAAATTAAAGACAAAATGTGAGATAACGGCAGTCAGAAGAGAGAACGATGTCAAATTTACCATCCCTCCCATAGACGCTGCATTAGAAACACCCTCGCATTAGCGTCAACTGTTTTTTTTTTTGTGGTAATTTGATGCACAGGTGATATAATACAAAGAATAGTGTTATAAATGTACATAAATTTTTTTTAGAGGATTTACTTCTCTTTTTTTCTATTATAGATCAGTGAGAGCATAGAGTATGGCTCTGAGTGGGATTAGAACTCGTCACTTCCGCACTCAGTGTGTACCTGTAACCATAGTGACGAAACGGAAGTCGTTATCCGCGCTGTTTGTGTGGACAGTCTATGACGAAAACATAAAACATTTACATTATACAGTAGAGGGCTTTCAAAAGCGATGGATTCAGTACTTCTGCATGGAGAAGCCGAAGGTTATATTTAAAGAGAAGATGTCATTGCGCGATATCGGAAGCCCAAGGTACGGGAATATCTAATAAAGGACCGGTAAACTAAGATAAACAGGTTTCATCTAAAGTTTACCGATGCCATTCCGTGTATGTTTTTTTTTTCTTCTAAAGGTGGTTTCGTCAACATGAATACATTGAGAAGCTGAATATGCAAGCTATTCTGAATGCCAGTGCCAATCAGGAGGAATTCATAAAAGACCACTTTGTTTCTCTTGGAAAGGTAATTCAATTATTTTTTTTATTCTGCAAGTCAGTATAGACGTTTAAAATGTTGCGAAAGATTTTAAATATTGTTCTTTTTTTAAATAAACAAGCATATGCACACCATATGAGGTGCAGGTCAGAAGACACCAAAGTCGCGTAAAGAGGACATCTTACCGCACACTCGCAGATAATTCTTTATTTTACCAACGTTTCGGCAAAACGCCTTTGTCAAGGTATAATTTCTTGTATGGTAAGGAGAGATATAAATAGACAATTATTCACAGGTAACAGTCAATCAATCTCGATCCAAACAAAAATCAATCAAAAAAAAAAACATCAGGTCTCACTAAACAACAAATATTGAGCACAAAATCCTTATACAGCCACTATAAATATTTACATTTACATTTAGTCATTTAGCAGAAGCTTTCAACACACTTTGTCAAAACACATAGATACTCATGTTACATGTATATAAATCTCAACCCAATACACATCAATTTGGGACACATCATTTACAAAAAACAGCTTAGATCAAAATCCACTGTTAAACCATTTGGAGTTAAAGTGTTCAATCTGTGGATCCAATAAGCCTCCCATTTCACAGATTGAACACTTTGATCAAATAAAAACACCCTTATAAGCAAGAGACTTCAAAAATATAAAAAAATGTTACCAACCCCATATTTTTTTGAATAGTAGTGTATTACTTGATCATAGATCAGCTTTCCCTCTGGCACATCTTACTCCCATGTTGTGAAAAGGCTTACAGAGATGAAATCATTTAAATGAATGACCGCTGCTGTTGTTGGACTTCTTCCAGATACCCACACTGGTACATGCAATGATACTTACTGGTACATGCAATGATACTTACAGAAGTCTGGAAACATAAAGTGTTTCCCATAATTTGCAAACTCCAGGACTTTAATCCAAAGAGCACATTTCTACTCTACATGGTGGTAAGTGGCCTCAGCTTCAAGTTACCAGGCTATGATTTAAATAAATGTTCTCTTTGGGTCATTGCATTTTCTCCTAATTTCAGATTCATCATGAAGCTACCATTATAAACCTGCTGGAGACAATTATGTACCACAAGGTAAGCACATCTTTACTGAGAAACATGTTTTTATATATCTGAAAGTGTGATTTAAAACAAATATTTGCAACAAACGTAGATGACCCAAAAACTAAGACCACATCCTAATATGATAGCAATGTAAGAATGCCTAAATGTTGATGTGTTGCACATGCAGGAGTCCAGTGGGGCTGCTGGTGATAGTGTACTTGATTTAGTGGATTACTGTCATCGCAAACTCACATTACTGGCAGGACGCTCTGTCTCTGGAGAGATCCCAACTGGGGACCGAATTACACACACACAGATGTCAGACACGGCATCTGTACAGGTGAAGAACACTACAGCAAATATAATTCTAACTCATTCTCATGAGCATAATTTACATAACATTTACCAGAACTTGTACACTGTTTGTTGCAGGATCTGCAAAGACAAAGTGCAGTACTGTGCTACATCACTGATCACATTGAGAGGTAACTAAGCTACTGGGTATTTAAAGAGACAATATTAAGGGAATAGTTCCCACCCCCCCCAAAAAAGAAAAAAAAAATCCAGCTGAATATTTTGTCCGTACAACATATAGATGAGTTTGCTGCTTCTTTGGAACAGAAGTGCTCACCACTGGATCCCCTGCAGTGAATGGGTGCCGCCGACAGAATGAGAGTCCAAATAATCCACAAGTAATTCACATGACTGTAGTCTATTAACGTCTTGTGAAGTGAAAAGCTGCATATTTGTAATAGACAAATCCAACAAGACATTTTTAACTTCAAACCGTTTCAGCTAAAATACAAGTTCTCTATCTATAATATTGCTTTCAGCAGTGAAAAAGTTGTCCAATCTGAATCAGAAGAGAAATGTGCACAGATCAAGCTCCGTTTACAAGTGAAAACAGTCCAAATATACGTTTTTTTTTTTTTACTGGAGGAAGTGTTAATATGGATTATGGACTTGTATTTTTGCCAGAAGTGATGGTTTAAAGTTAAAATGCCCGGACTGGAGATGTTTGGATTACTTGTTGAATATTATGATGTTTTTATCGGCTGTTTGGACTCTCATTCTAACGGCACCCATTCACCGCAGAGGACCCATTAGTGAACAAGTGATGTAATGCTGAATTTCTCCAAATCTGTTCTGATGAAACTCATCTACTGTACATCTTTGATGGCATGAGACTGAGTAATTTTTTTTAGCAAATTTCATTTTTGGGTGAACTATTTTTTTAAACATTTTACATAAAATAAATGAAAAATACATATTTAAAGGGGTCATAGGATGCTACATGCACTTTTAGAAGTTGTTTGAACTTAAATGTGTGTTGGCAGTGTGTGTACACAACCACCCTATAATGATGTTTTCCCCTTTCTCAAATCGAGCCGATCTCAGATGCCTGTCTGTGTGACCTCACACAGACAGGCCCCTCCCACGATAGTTTGACATATCAACTTGTGGAAAATGGGCATACTATGACCCCTTTAAAAACATATGCCTAGTAATGAATGTTGACATTTCTCCTTTTAATGTAGTTTGGGTTTGAGTGTGCTCTCAAGGATGTTGTGCACTCATAATATGCCCTGTGTGCTGGTACAGCTGGTGGAAAATTGCCTCTGGAACGGAGGTTAGTCTCCAAGTTGTACTGTATTTCAAGCATACAGTGTATATATATTGAATATATATTCAGTAATTTTAATAATAATTTTTATTATTTGTATTTTTTTCCATTCAAGAACCTTTCACAATCAGAATACATAAGAATCAAATTACAGAACAGCTATACACAATATCAGATAGAAGTGGATCAAACATTTCAATGAGCAGCACATTTATCAGGAAAAGTGCTCATAAATTGTTAAAGAATTTAATTCAGAAAAATCATAATCACAGTTGCAGGTTGGAATTACCATATTTTTAAGAATTTCCATAAACGTCTGCTTCAAACTATCCAAACACCTCCATAGACTTACATTAGAAAAGAGCAAAGCCTTGATTGATATGGCAGACAGCAATTGTTGCTAAGGTTGGATTGGTCTGTAACATTTTTGACTACATAGTCTTTTTCTCCCGTGTAGGAACACTGGAAAAATACACAGAGGGGAAGTGGAGAACCGTCCTGCCTGAAGATCAGCTAAAGTTGAGTAAACTTGATGGCCAAGTGTGGATGGCTTTACTGAACCTGCTACTCAAACCAGACTGCCAAAGAAAATATGATTTCAATAGCTTTAACAAAACACAGCTCTTAAAGGTAAGATTTTGCAAAGGGGCAATTTTTTTTAAAATATCATCGCTGGGTGAGCCAGTATGGGGCTCTTGTAGTATAGTAAATTAGAATATAAAAACATGCCTGCATATTTCAACAATACCAGCTTAATAATATTTCTGTCATGACAACTCTCGGAGGGATTGGCATGGTAGTGTACATGACAATGTTAATGTATTTGGTCTTGGAGGAATAGATCTGCTACGCTGCTGCTGCTGCTGCGGCAGAGCAAGTACCGAGACTTGCAACTGCCAGTACATCCACAACATGCTGCTGTGAGCATGTAATAAATATTGCTGCTGCAAATATAACATACATGAAATAACCCCCATATAGCATACATGAATCACCTCGTAGCAGATCTATACAGGTGGAGCTGGGGAAGGTGGAGGGTTTGTGAAGCAACTGCTACGGCAAGCACTAGTCATATATTTGAATGTTGAGCAGCAAGCTCAATGGCTACCGATACAGGAGAGAACCAATCAACTGTGCTATGTGATAATGATGTTATTAGGTCAGATTGAGTTAGACCTATCGGACTGCGCCATCTAGAGTTTCATGCCAGAACTCTGTATTTGTCAGTCCTGTTTGGAGTCCTAAATACAGTTGTTCATATGCAGGTCGATTATGAAAGAAACTATACAGCTGTGCCTCTTGCATCTTATTAAGTACCTTCAATCCAGTTGCTGTACTTAATCGTAATTATTCACATAACTTTATTTTGACATTTTATTTCATGTGTAATGGTTTTAATACCATTCAAAAGTTTAGGGTCAGTAAGAGTTTAAATATTTTCTATATATATATATATATATATTTATTGTCTATTTATAAAGTATGTCTGTCATGTATATCATATCATTATAATTCTTTCTATACAGCTTCGTGGGTTTTTGACAGAGGTTGTGATAGATCAGTTACCAAATCTACTTGATCTCAAGCACTTTCTCAGTCAACTTGCTGTCACAGATCCTAAAAAAGATCTCATCTTGGAGCAGGTATTCCAGCATACACAACCATGTTTGCGGTCAGTAAGATTTAAAAAAATAAATGTATACTTTTATGCAGCAATGATGCATTACATTGATCAAAAGTGGCAGTAAATACATTACAAAAGATTTTTATTTGAAATAAATGCTGTTTTTTTTTCTAATCAAAGAATCCTAAAAGTGGTCCATTTTTTTTTTTTTCATATTACGCAGCAAAACTGTTTTCAACATTGATAATAATAAAAAAAAATTTGAGCAGCAAATCAGCATATCAAGATGATTTCTGAAGAATCATGTGACACTGAAGACTGGAGAAACGATGCTGAAAATTCAGCTTTGCTATCACAAGAATTAAGTACATTTTAAAATATATTAAAATTGATATTAAAATAGAACAGTTATTTTAAATTCTAATAATATTTCAGAATATTAGTGTTTTTACTCTATTTTTGATCAAATAAATGAAGCCTTGATGAGCATAAAAGAATTTCAAAACATTTTAAATCTTACCAACCTAAAACTTTAGAACAACAACAACAACAAAATTCTTGTTTGTTTAGTTACCAGAGATATGGAATAATATTGTAACGAAGAACAGCAACAAGTGGAAAGCCATTGCTAAATACCAAGTGACACAGGTTTTCAACCCCTCTGAAAGTGAATTAGGAGAACAAGCTAGCAGGTGAGGTTTGATGTCTATCTGGAAATGTCCTTCGTAAGGAATGAGGAGATGCAGTTATAAAATGTTAGTCTAACAGTATGCATATATACTGTATAACTGTTTATTTGCGCCTTTCTGATCAGGTTGGCTCAAACATATAATCTGGATGTGATGGAGCATTTAATCCCAGACAAACCCAAGTGTGGAGCCTGTGGAAGAACAGGTGCAAAACGCTGCTCCCGCTGTCAGGGAGAGTGGTATTGCAACAGGTATAGCAACACGTGTTTGTTTTCTGACAAAATGATTCAGTCTTTCAGATTTGACCACTTTAACTGAGTAATAAGTTACTTTACAATACTAATTCCTTAATTTATAAACTAGATGAAAAGAAGGGTAATATACTGCACAATAATTGCCCCTTAAATTTTGGCTTTGCCATTATTTGTTCAGGATTATATTATCATTTATAAATCTATTTGTCTGGACTTTCTTTGTAGAGAGTGTCAGGTGAAACACTGGCCCAAGCACAAGCCTGCATGCAAACTCATGGCAGAGGCCATACAAAAACTACAGGAGGAACCCAACATCAGCAGGTGAAGTACAGGACTAATAAATGAAAGGGCTGAGAGAGTGATGCTGGGGGACACACAAGTTCATAAGAACACATCCACTATGAAACTGGACACTGATGGAAAAGGACAAAAAGATACAAGAAACTGTTCCTGACAGTTCTTTCCTTAGCTGTTATATGTTTGTATATTGTTTGTTTTAAGAAGGTAAAAAGATCATTCCTGTAAGAAAGCTTTCATACATATTCTTTGTAAATTTATGTTTTTATGAACATGATTATAAATGACATCATTTATTAACAATAGTCACATTTTAGTTGATTAATTAATAACTGTATCACTGTAATCTTTAAAGATAATATTTAAAGAAAATTAACTGAATTAATTAATGGCTAAACTACACTTGAGATGCAAGCACATTGATTTTTACTGAAAAAACTGTATTGCATCTGTTGTAAATGACTTCCTTTGTTTTGAAAAAAAAAAAAAATAGGAGAAATTTTGAACAATATTATTGCCACTGTTTTCTATGCAGTTACAATGAATGGTGACAGGATCTTTCAATCTTTAGGGATATTTAACGTTAACCAAACCTAGAAGAAAAGAAAAAAACGAACAAACAGTTCTGTTACTTTAAAGGTGAACTGAAATAATATGTGGAAAAACAAACTTATTTCAGCTAGTTGCCAATGCAACATTTCTCATTTTCATTAGCCTGCCCTAAATTGTTGTACTAAAACAACTAAAATTAAACTGAAATGAAACTATATAGATATTTAAATATTAAAAATACATATTACTATATACTAAAATAAACCTGTTACACTAAAAAAGGATGCAAAAGTGGCATAAATTTATTTAATATATCTGTACCTTTTACAAAACACAAGCACAAACCATTTTGAGCTGATTGTTTTTATTGTAACACAGCCTCCAAGTTCCAGTGGGATTAACATTGTAAAAATCCAAAACACTTGGTACAAGTGCCTTTGAGTCTCATAATATCGGTGACAACAAGACCCTGGGGATCTGTACTGTACAACTGCCAAAGAACATGTGCATACAGTGGCACACAGTAGGCCATGAGAGAGATTTGTGGGTATCGGTAACGGATTTGGAATTTAGTTTAAATTTCATTCACAACCTTTTTTGGTGTATGAGAAAAACCTTTGGTTTATACAACAGAGGACTATGTGGAATTGTATGACCACTGTATGCTGTACTGATACCTGTATTTTAAGAAATTACAGTACATTACAAACTAAACATATTAAGCTATTTTCAGTTTCTTGTATTGAAGTAGACACAAAAAGAAAATCAAATACGTAAGACACTCAAAAGAAGAAAACAGAAAGACAAGAACAAGACACAAAAAAATTAATTGATCTATACTAGTCATTTGTTTTTAGTGATGTAATTATTGTCTTGTATCAAAAGTACTGATATTTTAAACATAGGATCAATCAGTCTTTTAGGACATTGAGCCTTTTCCAGTGCATCCAACGTAGTTATCAAATTTCCTCTTACTAAGAGACCTTTCTGAAACTAATACTTGATGCATTCATTGAACAACAAAATGTACAAAAAAGTAACATTTCACAGAAGAACTGAAAAGATAAATTGATAAATGAAGAACTTCACTTCCTACTGTAAATACTTCAGAAACTGCTTTGACATTCAGACTTGAGATGTTTGGTTCAGAAACACCATTTCATGGTTTCATGATCAATAACTGACATCTGACTGACATCACAGACCTTTCTTGCCCCTTTATATCAAATGATAAAAAGACCAATACAAAATCTAGATGTACCCACAATTGTCTAAAGGACATTTTATAAAACAGATATTAACAAAATACATACAAAACTTGTTGAAAGTGTATAAAAAGAACACATTGCTGTTTACCATGTATGATTAAGATCTGAGTATGTATTGTTGTTAGAAACTGGAATAAACTGTTATTAATTAAATTTTTACTGATTATATTCCCTTTTTTCCGTCTTCGGTTGTCGTCCTCAGAATCTTAATTAAGAATGACAATCCCTGACTAAAAACAAAACACCAATCAGTCAATCAATCAATCAATCAAACAATGTAGACTAAAAAAATACATTAAAATCTTAAAAGCTTGAGGTACCATAACATGTGACAGAGTGTGATTGTCTTACCTGCTAAACTCTCTTTAGTTCCAGTTCTCAGTACCACTGTAGAAGAAAAAGAAGAGCATTTTACTCAAATGTCACAGAAATGACAATATTTCCAATGACTTAATTTATACAAAGATGGAGAGTAAGCTATAAATGAGTCAAAGATCAAGCAGAAATGGAAAGTCATGCAATGTTACATGTTAGCGGAAGAATATGTGAAAGATCAGTGACAACACGTATGATTTCAGTGAGACATATATTGAAATGAGGAACATACACAGGACTGTGTAGAACATGGAAAGATGGTGAATTCCTGATGTGTGACAGAGAAAAGTAGCAAGATGGAAAGAAGGACAACAAATGTCTTAATAAAGTAATGGTGGTTGACCATGAATGAATACAAAGTGGTTTGCCTTTGGAGTATATTCTGTAAGTTCATGGTTTCAGTTCACACAAGCATACGCACTGTGAACACTGCCAATCTTGTTCTGTTTGTGTGTGTGTGTGTGTGTGTGTGTGTGACCATGAATGAATACAAAGTGAGAAAAATTCAAGTTGAGATGTCAGTTGAGAAGTTGAGACATAAAGCAGAAATTTTAAAACACGATGAACACTGACATGAACGAATGTGTTTTCAGAGGAGACGTATGGACATATCAATGCAAAGACAGAAAGAAGGTCAATAAAAGGAGAACAGACGAACTGTTGAAAGATTTTGTACCTGTAGGATGCATATACGGTTGCATACCCCGTGTGAAAGTGTTTGTGTGTGTGAATTTGTGTCACCAGTCAGGCTGTCTTGGGGGGGCTGAGGCCCGAGGATACCACCTCATTGTGTCATAGGATGGATAGCTGAAAAAAATCCAGGTTAACTGTGAAAACGGTTTTAGTTTTGAAAGTTTGGAATGGCAGTGTAATTTGGACAGATGCAAACAAAATATATCTTTCAATTAGCTCCAAAAAAAGAACCGAAAACTGTCATGCGGTGGATGGATAGAGATGGATGCAGGGAAAAAAATATCATGCTATTACATTATTCGCTATTCGTGCATTTCATTTAGTTTCATTAAATTTTAGTAAAAACTAACTGAATTATAGAAACAGGTTAATGAATTATAGAAACAGATCAATTAATTTTGGGGTATCAAAACAAGTCCACCAATTTAGAAACTCATGCAACTATTTTCATACTTTGACCAATAAAAACTAAATACATAAAAATGTAAAAAACATTAAAACCCTAACCAGAGTTTTACATGCTAAAGTAGAATATTATCATGTACAGTATGAAAGACACATATCTGTTCATTTTTATACCTAGCAAAATATATATTGTATATATTAATAATAGAATCTTATAATCATATTTTTGGTGTCCAAAGTCAGCTCATGTTGATATCACATGCATACTGTACATATAGATGCACATGCACACAATTGACTTCAGCTAATACTGATTTTATCATGCAGAGATGAAGCGGCGGAATAAACTCTACCTGCTCATCACGGGGTTGTTTATGCCATATAAAGACTCATTATGATAACCACTTACAACAACATCCATACTACTGTAAATCAAACAGTGAATGTAAACATTAGTTGCTTATAAAATGAGCATGAGATGTATGATTTACAGTAAGTAGAGTGACAAGATTTCAGTAAAAAAAGTATAAAGATTAAGGTATTTAAACATTTCAATGAGCAATGGTAAGTTAAAAATTAAAGATGCAGATGAAAAGATGAAAAAATACAAGTGGTTTGTTATCAGAATGTGAACAACTGGAGAATATGGAAAATAAGAGTGGAACTTGAGGTTCTAAGAGACTTAAGATGATTCTTAAAAGAAGGAAACAAGGTTGTTTCAAACATGTGGAATGAAAGTCCTCCTTGAATCTTAAAAATGAAAAGGTTTTCAGTTTAGCTGCAGTTCTGAATGTGATGTCTTTTAGAAAAGCTGCCATATTTCACTTCACATATGACAGGTAGTGCAGTCTTGCGGTGATTCAGTCTAAATTCAGCAAGTATGTATGCACTCACTCATCATAGACGTCTTCAGTGTCCATCCTGCGGTAGAATTTGCCGAGTTTTACCGACATGATGATGCTGGGAATGAGTAACAAACAGCATCCTCCCAGACCAAACCAGAATGTGTTCTAAAACACACAATAAACAGCTCATAAAAATTATTTTCTTGAAATCACACAGGCATATAAGAACACACATACTGTATGAAATTTTTGGTGTGAAAAGTGAGTGTGTGTTGGAGCATATTCTGTAAGTTCATGGTTTCAGTTCACACAAGCATACGCACTGTGAACACTGCCAATCTTGTTCTGTGTGTGTGTGTGTGTGTGTGTGTGTGTGTGCGTGCGTGCGTG
>NW_015647958.1:678697-701588 GCF_001515625.1 Sinocyclocheilus rhinocerous
TAAGGGGTAGGTTTAGGTGTAGGGTTGGTGTAGGGCAATAGAATATACGGTCTGTACAGTTGAAAAACTATTACGCCTATGGAGAGTCCCCACAAGGATAGCAAACCAGACATGAGAGTGTGTGTGTGTGTGTACTGGTATATATGGTTTATGGGAACACAAATGTGTATAATGACATGGGTACTACAACATAAACATGGTTTTTGAGGACACTTCCTGTGTCCCCGTAAAATAACAGTCTTAAAAAACATACAAAACAATGTTTTATGAAATTCAAAAATTGCCAGTATTTTTCTATAAGGGGTAGGTTTAGGTGTAGGGTTGGTGTAGAGCGATAGAAAATACAGGTTGTACAGTATAAAAACCATTACGCCTATGGAGAGTCCCCGTAAACCACAAATGCAAGTGTGTGTGTGTGTGTGTGTGTGTGTTGAGAAACATTCATGCATATTCTGCGCATGTTCATGGTTATATGCAGTATGTTTCGTGAGTGTGGGTTCTTGTATGTGTTGTGTGAAAGCGGTTTTGTATCTCTTACCACTGAGTCAACGATGAAGCTGCAGGCTACGATCTCTAGCGAGTCTATGATGTTGCTGATGGGCTTGCACTGGGCGATCTCCATTTCCAGCTGCACATACAGAGACAGACATTAGTTTAACTGATTAAGTTGCAGTGTTATATGACAAAGTGCTGCTCTTTTGGACTTTATCTTATATTAGCATACTCACAGAGTGCTTGACCCACTCCGTATATTGTGAAAAATATCCCACAATGTTCTTAATGAATTTATCAGTCCCCTGTGACATATTAACAACAACACAACAACAAACTGTTAAAAATATATACATACAGAGCATTTATAACTGACCTATTAAAATATATATAATATCTTCCCCAGAATTGTTGTAAAAAACTAAACATCTTTAAAACAAGATAAATAATGAAGTTTTTTTTGCAGTCTATGGTTGTATAGATCAAGATTAATAATCAGTAAATTAATGAATTAGATTAATAAATGAAATAAATGTATTTGTACCTGTTTGACCACATGTGAGGCATTGTTAGCGATGAGGTACTCTACTGCCTCGATGGCATTCAAGACATTTGTCACTTTAATCTAGAGGAAAAACCATGAGGAATATCACATAATTATTAACATGATCTATTTATAAATCTATTTAAACACCATTCCACTTCTGTAACAGTGTGTAAATGTCATTGCATTACACAAATATCAAAAACCAAGTACCATTTATTATATAGAAAGTTTTACATAAAGATTTGTGAGTATTTACTGTACTTACAGGTAGTTCTCTGGATGTTTTCTGAAGCAGTTTAATGCTTTGACTTAGAGTGCCCTACAAGAAAAAAAAAACATATAGATTCTATTTAAATAAATATAAAATACTATATAAATCACTTACAATCTGGTCAACCCTCAAAGAGTCACTGGTTTCTTTCATTCTAATTCTTTTAAATCTTTTCAGTAAGTCAGGCTCAAGTGTGCTCTTTTGAACCCATTTCTCAAGTCACCGAATTACAGTTGCTGAAAAATCACACAGAACAAACACAATGAGCCAAAAAGAGGACACTTACACAAACTTGCAAACACAAACATTTACAGAACACATCTGAACTACTAAAGTGGTCCACATTTACTAAAACACAGTTTTCAAAAGAACATTCATTTTTTGGATGATCACATCACAGTACCAACTGTTGGCTTACCCTTGCTTTCACAAATTTCTTTGGTTCCATTAAAAAAAGAATAAAGAATAAAGCTTAGAATAAAATTTCCTGTGTCCTCGTAAATAAAACAGCTTGAAAACATACTAAAAAAGTTTTCTATGGGGGTTATGTTTAGGGGTGGGGTTAAGGGATAGTAAATATGACTAGTTCAGTATAAAAACAATTATGCCTATGGAGAATCCCCGTAAACCATATATATGCCAGTTTGTGTGTGTTTGTTTTTGTACCAACAGTACTTAACCATATTTTGGATACAAATTTGTACACAGAAATGAGCTACATCTTACAAAACCTCCTTTTGGGGACATCATCATATATAAAAATGGTATAAAAATGAAGTAAATACTTTTTTACATTGTAAAGTTTTCTGTTAGATTTAGGTTATAGTATTTATAACTAGCTGTATTTAAAAAACAGAAGTGTGTGTGTGTGTGTGTGTGTGTGTGTGTTTACCATAGCCTGTTCCATTGGCACCACTTTTTCTTTGTGGATCTGTCTTATACTGCTGGCATGACCCTTAAGCGCATTCTCAAGAGCCCCTCGTGGCTGAGAAAAAGATAGAGAGAAAGAAATAGAATTGTCCTTCCATAAAAACACATTAAAAATCACTTTCACTAGTTTACTTAATTTGTCCAATAACAAATTCAGCAGTGGACATACATGCATCACAAGAGAATTAAGATCTGTCACTTTTGTATTTTATTTTCTGAAAGTCAGAAACATTTTTACCACATCTTTAACAGCAATGCACGTTGGAAATTTGAAACATTTTGGGAATAAATTGCAAGATGAAATAATCTAAGGCTAATTTCAGAGCTAGAATATTATTAACCCTAAACAAATACAATTACATTGTTTTTTTAATTATTGCAATATTGTTGGTCAATATGGAAATGGGACTAAAACTGTTGCAGCTGTATTTCTGTGAATTTCTGCAAATTGATATAAATAATTTTCATTCAGTAAATATTGAAATGTTTTATTTATTCACTCTTTGTGTAGATTATAGATTAATGGTTTTAAAATGTGTATAATTAATTTTTACATTTTAAGATTTAATGGCTGGGTCTGGGTCATCCTCCTACTTGAAAAGGCAAAGACTTACAATAATAAAGGTAGAATTTGACTTATTTAACTGCAATATTAACAAACAGGCTCACGTCTCAGACCAACATTGCTGTAAAAGACCCTCAGTCATATTCCTATAAGCACATACACACATTGCAGCTCCACACATCCTATAGCGGTGTGTTTTCCTCTCATGAATGAAGTGCTTGTGTCCCTCTACACTGGAGGGGAGATCACTATAAAAAGGTTCAAAATGTTCCAGAGACTGGCCTCTGGGTGTTAACTGACGTAACTTAGTTTGATACACACAGTAAATAATACCTAACCTAATATCTTCAAATATTACACATGAAGTGGCTGGAATCATTACTAACTGAAAGTGATTTGTATTTGACTCACCAGTTGGTCTGCTTGAGCTTCAAGTTCATTTGCATAGGACAAAAGATCCACAACTGTCACTCCTTTATTCACCTGTCAAACAAATCATTCTCATTAAAATGTCTTGTGTTGTTGTGTCTGTAAGTGTCTGTGAGAGTGTGTTGGTTACCTCAGTTAGATACGCCTGATAGTCGATATCTCCAATGCCTGTGTTGGCAAAGTCAATGAGGTTATCTTTGCCCTCCTGTTCCAGAAGAAACATCCCCTGGAGATCCACATTCACACTGTTAAATATCTTGGTCAGTTCCGGGTTATACTGTTAAGAAATCACAAACACGTGGGTAAAGAATTGATGTCATGCTCAGTATGTAGGTATACACAAAAGTATATTAAATGCTTTTTGTCTTTCTTAAATCCGCTCACGCACCACTGTGGCATTGAGAAACTTGTTGAAGTTGAACTTAGTCTCCAGTTGTAGTGCAGAATATAAACCATTATTCTCATAACAATCTCTATAAGCAGGAAAAAAAGTTAAAAAAAAGAGAATGAACATCTTCTCACAGAGTAAACAGCCTTCTGTGTCGAATTAATTATTAAGATGAAACTTTGGTTTACATAAGATGAAACTTTGGTTTACCTTAATAACACAAATTAGGATATTTTTAATGAAACCTAAGAGAATTCCGTCCCTCCACTGAAAGTTAACCAAAACAGAAGACTTGGATTAAACCACATATTGTCATTATTAAAGGGGTCATATGATGCGATTTCAAGTTTTCCTTTTTTGAAGTGTCAAAGTTTTAGTGTAATGGACTTTCAGTGGAAGAACAGAAATCTCTCTGGTTTCATTATAAATAGTATCTTCATTTGTATTTTGAAGAAAGTCTTAGGGGTTTGGAATGACATGAGGGCATGTAACTGATGACAGAATAGCTCTTCAAGATTAACTACTTGTAATTGATTTTTAGCATTGATATTTGCTCACACACTTACCTGTACATACTGCCAATAGTAAGGTCGATGTTTGGGTCTTGAAACAGCATACCAGGAAGGAAGTTCTTTTTGGCAGGATGGACCATATATGGTATGTCGATGATCTGAACAGCATTTAAAAAAAAAATAAAATGTATGTGTCAAAATGTTCATTTTCCATATGCTGATCATAAAGATTGGAGATGGTAATTCTGTCATGATTTACAAAAAATCCATTTACACATTTGTGTTGTTGCAAACGTGTATGACACCCGCTCACTACATGGACTCTCACACTACACAGACTGTTACACTATACCCTGGACTACATTTCCCATCATCCATTGCACTGATTGCACACAGCTGTAACCAATCACACACTCACCTGAAAGCTATTACACACACTATATAAATCAGTCTCACACCACCATTCACTGCCGAGTATTGTTTAGCATTTATCACTCTTCTAGCGGTAGCTACTTTACGGAGCCAGTTCCCGGTCTAGTTCATAGTTTAGTCTAGTCTTGCCTTGCCTGTTTTCCTGTGTGAAGATCTTTGCCTGTGTATTACGGATTACCCCTTTTCGTTTGGACTCTGTTTGCCCCTGACTGGATTATTGCTGTGTACCTGGATTATCTCTCTTTGCCTTGCTCTGTTGGATATTGTTCACCGTCGATCGACCCACGCCCGTTTACTGGACTGCTCTTGTGTTTTGCCTGTGCCATACCTGTTCGCTGGTGTTTCAACCCTGCCTGTGTTTGTGACCACGTCTTTTAATAAAAAGCTTGCATATGGATCTGCACGTCTCTCGTCTCGTCTGCTCCGTTACAACTTGCTAAAATTCATGTGTATATAACATAAGCCACAAGTAGGATCTTCTAAATGTATTTGAGGTCAGACTCAGAAGTGTTTGTATGTAAATGCTTTGCTATCTATGATCTGAAACTAACCCAGATTTACTTATGTAGGGTGACCATACGTGCCATTTTCCCAGGACAGGATTTTCTATATTGCCTAAAATATCTAGGTTTGCGTGTGCAGACCGATCGGTGTATGACATCAAAGTACCATACAGACGGTTATGCTTTCGAAACGCTCTCGAGGTACTTTGATGTCAAACACTGATCGGTCTGAGCCGCACTGCTTTTAAGTCGAACACACCTAATATGTACGCGTAATTGCATCGCTTTGACCGTAGATCCCACCTTCTCACACGCCATGATTGGTCCATTATGTACAATGCTTGCATGTTATTGGTCAAACTACTTTTCGATCATTACCTTCAGCAAGCATGAAAACAGGAAAACAAAGCCAAAACAAATCCTGGCCAGGACGCGTCCTGGGAAAATGGCAGGTGTGGTCACCCTAACTTATGAACTACCAACCCCCATTTTTAAACTTTTGCTTAAGCACACACACACACACACACACAACCCAAGCTTAACCACAGTTTAACATAAATACAAGGACTCTAGTGTTGTGAGTAATTTAAGAATATACTGGTCTGTTTCTCTTCTCCCTTCCAAAAAAACTACACAGGGTTTGTGCTCACATCTGTAATTACAAGTGGGCAAGAAGTAACCCAAGATAGCTGATTTACTTATGTATAGTTTTTTTTTATTTTTTTTTTATATAAGCTGTTATCTACTGTTAAACACAAAATCAATTTGTTGTTTCTTATTATAGAGTAGTGAACCAGTACCTTAAAAATCTGTCTGTTAGCCAGCGGCTCACACACAAGCTTCTCTATGTTTCCCCCAACAACAAATGTGGTGACGACAACTCCCATGAGCACCCAGGAGAAGATGAAGCTGAAGCCAACAGAACTGACCATCAAGAAAACCAAACAAAACAAAAATAATTTTAGTATCTAACTTTAACTATCATCAAATATATATTTTATAAGCACTTTGTGGCAAGGTATTGTGTTATTGTATACAGTATATGTTGTTTTGGTGTTGTCATTGTAACTCACGCCATCAGTAGGTTTCCTCCGGTGTTGGACAGACAGCCACGTGTTGTGGGTGTAGCATTTTTATCATAGCCACATGATCCACACAGCAGACCCAGGAAATTAAAGGCCAGAACCAACACAACCATACAGCAAATCACCACACACCCTATCCATCTAAAGACACAAACACAAAGATAAAGACATACTGAGCGAAGGTGAGAGTGTACACTGCATTGGTCTACAAATATTTAGTTTTATATTTAGAAATTAATAATTTTATTCAGCAAGGATGCATTAAATTGATCAAAATTGACAGTACAGACATTTATAATGTTACAAAAGATTTCTATTTCAAATAAATGCATAAAAATGTCCTGAAAACTAAAAAAAATGTATCATGGTTTTCACCAAAATATTACATTTTTTTTCAGCTGCTTACACACATTTTCAAAACGTAGCCTCTTTTTTTCAAAACTTTACACACAAATCCAAAAATTGCACACACAAAATGCAAAATGCCTCACATATCTTGCCAAATTAAGCACTGCATTCAAAATATCACAAACACATCTCAAAAGCAAACATATACAAACACCTTTGCCATAATATTAATTCCTGTTACACAGAAAATTGTGTTGTATTTTGCAAAAAGTGTTTTATGAAATAAAATCTGAGTCTAAGAATTAGCGTATGGTTTTGCAGATTTGGTGTGTGGTTCTGGTGTGTAAGCAGCAGTTGAAATAAACTGTAAGCAGCACAATTATTTTCAACATTATAATAATAAGAAATGTTGCTTGAGCACCAGATAAACATATTCAAGCATGTTAGAATATTTCAATATAACCATTATTAACAATATTACCATTTTTTACTGTGTTTTTGATCAAATAAATGTAGCTTGGGTGAGCATATCATATTTTTTTCAAAAACATTTTGATCGGTATTGCATAAATATTTTGCACTTTTAAATATGTCATTAATAACCAGGGCAGCGTTTCCCAAAAGAATCCTAAGCTTAAGTATATCGTAGACCCATTGAAACCAACGGACCTACAATCAACTTAGGCTTACGATGCTTTTGGGAAACGCAGCCCAGTTCAGTTTGGTTCTGCACATGCTATTAGCATTAACGTAAATGTATTTGTCACTACTAGAATTTTCTAGCAGCATTTGGTTGTCACTCCCGTCAATAACATCCCAGAAAAAGAGTTTACAGAAGTACCTGTAGAAGTCCAGCTGGTCGATCTGTGGATAGTACGCTTCAATGTTCTTCTGGCTCTCCGTCAGGAACTTTGTGAAGTTCTCAAGTGCTGGTTCTAACGGGAACATCTTTGTGAAGCCAATTATCTCTCCACCAGACTTATCGAGCAGCCCTTTCACTTCTTCAACAGACAAAGAAAGACAAAGTGAATATGTGTTTGTGAATATGGAGGGATACTCTGTTGTACATAGTTGAGGAAAACTTACTGGGTAGAGCTTCATTTTTAAAGAGAGACAGATGGGTTCCCGTATGCACAAGGACAGATATGAGAACAACAGCAGAATCATATTCAATGTTTTTCTGTGTTTTCTTTAGTTACAGAGAACAAATGAGGTTAGCATGGAGAACGAGAACAAAGAAAGCTGTAGGCCTAATAATAGTACCAACAGATGCTCTGTTGCAATGGGTTTATGAAGGCAGCACATTAAGGCATCATAGGCAATATTCCCTATGTAGGCAGCGAAGCAGCACAACAGGTTTTGGGACAGAGCTAGACAGATGTATAAAGAGAATGCCCTCACCCGACACAATTTCTTTTGTCTGTTCGCTGACCAACCTTGGTGTGTCATTAAAGGAAGAGTAGCCCTAAAGAGATAAACAAAAAGAAAAGGAGGTGAAAAAACTGTCACAGTACATTACAGGAGACTTAAAGATGGTGCATGATAAAGATAGACCCATCTGACCTTCTGTACAATATTGCTGAGGTCTGTTTTAAGCACAGCATCCAGATTGGCCAAAGGTGCCTCAACATCAGGCAACTATTTGGATGACACACAGAAGTTACAATTAAACCACACAGATTTTTGTCCAATCAAATGCTCTCTTGAATGACAATGCCCTTTCCATTAGTACCACCTGCAACTGTCTAGCAAGTCAGCCAATCATTGATCATGACTGTAAAGTAATTAAAGCTTACTGGCATTTCAATTTGGCATTAAGCTCAAATTGCAATGAATTTTTCTTCCCTATGATTACATATATCTAAGTGAAATGGCTTAGACTTAGACTTTAAAGGGGTCATGACATGGATTTTATTATTTTAATATGTTCCTTAAGGTTTACTTATAATGTTAAAAAAACAAATAAATATGTGGAAAAATGATTTTCAACCCTCATTCTGACCTTCTCTCTAAAACGACCTGTTTTAAGGGGCGGGTCCTTTAAGGCTGGTCAGTAATCAGCCACTGTTATGATTGGCTAATGTCATTTAAGTTATGAAATTTGCAGGATGTATTAAACATACAAAGACCTATTCTATGTCAAAAGATCAAGGTAAATTTGGTTTCTCATGTAATCTCCCTTTAACAAAAAAAAAAAAAAAAGTTTATGTGACAGGACTTGATTTTGACAATCGGGAATGTGGGGATATTCATCACTGAAATTAAAATGTATGTTTAGGGTTAGAAGTTAAGATGGCAACACTTTACCTAACAATACCTAACATTAACCAACAAGGAGCAATACTTTTCTTAAAGTATTTATTCATCTTTGTTACTGTTAATTAATAAAAATAAAACTGTTTATGGTAACACTTTAGAATACTGTTCCATCATTAATGAATAACTACACAAGAACACATGAGTAACGCAATATTAGCACTCTAGTAACTACTAGTATCTAACAAGAAACTCTGATTAATCAATTAGTAAGTAATAGTGCTTAGTCGAATGTGCTAGTTCACTATTAGCTAATCAGTAACTACTATTTTTTCATACCTCCTTAAGAACTACTGTATACAGGTTCATAATTAATATGAATAATACATAATGTATAATCAATTCTAAAGTGAAGGTCGTGGTAACCCATTAGTAATGACTCAAGTATTACCAAATTCTTCAGAGGGAATTACTAATTATTTGGATCAGTATTCTAAAGTGAATAACATGATAATTCTCTAGTAATGACTGAAATCATTGTAAGCTTTTGAGGGTTTTGTAAAGTATTGGATAGTAATTATTCAGGTGTTACTACATCCCTCTAAAGGAATTACTAATTTTTTGGATCAGTATTCTAAAGTGAAGATCGTGATAACTCCCTATAATTACTGAAATCATTCTAAACTTTTGAGGGTTTTGTAAGGTTCTGGTTAGTAATTCATTTTGCTAGATTTGGTAACACTTAAATCATTACTAGTGGGTTACCATGATCTTCACTTTAGAATACTGATCCAAATAATTAGTAGTTTCTTCAGAAGGATGTAGTAACACTTGAGTCATTACTATCCAAAACCTTACATATATCATAACGTTCATTATGCATAATTCACATTAATTATTAACCTGTATACAGTAGTTCTTAGGAGTTCTCCAGGATATATGAAAAAAATAGCAGTTATTGATTAGCTAATAGTGATCTACCAGTTTCAACTGAGTGCTATTACTTACTAAATCATTAATCAGAGTTTCTTGATATGTAATAGTAGTTACTCAATGTTAATAGTGCATTAGTCATTTGTTCCTGTGTAGTTATTCATTGACAATGGAACACTATTCTAAAGTGTTACCCTGTTCATTATTAATTCATGTCAGCTCTGGTTCATTAAATAATAACAGATACAACTTTTGATTTTAATAATGTATTAGTAAATGCTTTATAAGTATTTTTTAAATACTGTAAGAATGTTTACGTTTTGTTGTCTCTGCACATAAAACTGAGACAGAATAACAAGAAATATTTCACCTTAAAGTACTGTTGACAGTTTCCTATATATCCTGATACACACATATGTGACCCTGGACCACAAAACCATTCATAAGGGTAAATTTTTCAAAATTGAGATTTATACATCATCTGAAAGCTAAACAAATAAGCTTTCCATTGATGTATGGTTTGTTAGGATATGACAATATTTGGCCGAGACACAACTATTTGAAAATCTGGAATCTGAGGGTGAAAAAAAATCTAAATATTGAGCCTTTAAAGTTGTCCAAATGAAGTTCTTAGCAATGCATATTACTAATCAAAAATTAAGTTTTAATATATTTACAGTAGGAAATTTACAAAATATCTTCATGGAACATGATCTTTACTTAATATCCTAATGATTTTTGGCATAAAACAAAAATCAATAATTTTGACCCATACAATGTATTTTTGGCTATTGCTACAAATATACCCCAGCGACTTAAGACTGGTTTTGTGGTCCAGGGTCACATATGTACAATATATATGGGTTGTGGGTTGTGTGTGGGTATGTGAGTGTTACCCCATGAAAGTTTGCGCTGAGAGCGAGCTGGCTGAGTGTTCCGCGGATGGTTTTGCAGGTGTGTGTTACATCTCCATTAGAGCAGGCCGGGTCGTTGAGTGTGTTTGAGAGAGACGCACGTTCAGACTGAAGAGAGTTCTGGAGTCTGCCTGTCCCTTCCTGCAGGATCTCCAGTGATGTGGTCACACTCTCTAACGCCTCTTTGGCCTCCCGCATGGCTGCAGTACACACACACAGAGAACACCTTCATTACAACACATGCTCACATGCAAATCATAAATGAACCGTTGGGAGGGATTACACTACTGCAAATACACAACTGATCACAACATATTTTTACGTATATGCCATTTTCTATATAAATGTGTTTTTGTCTTTTTATTCAGATTTTTCTTTAGCTATGAAGATTCTCATTTCATCATTAAACAAAAACATGATGAAATGCAAAAAAAAATATGCCAGCAATGCATAAAGATACACAACAATACTTAAAACAACAACAGGATGCACAACAACCACACTTTCTACGTTCACAAAACACGTGGGTGAAACCACTGACTTTTACCTTTAATAGCACCCTCCACTTTAACTTTTATCCAAAATCACAATCAACAGAAACAGAAAGGAACAAATTAACATGAATAATATTATCATGAGTGTGTGTTTTGTGGTGTTCCTGTAGCTCAAAAAGTAGAGCATGGTAGTAGCAACCTTAAGGTCATGGGTTCAATGAGTATTTTAAAAAGTATTCTATTTATTTATTTTGCTTTTGGTAATTTCTCTTTATTATATCATTTATATTAGGTATTTTTGGATTGTTTTTAGGTAATGTTATTTTTACTTGTCCTTAAAATGTCTTTAAATTTGGTTTCTTTTTGTCATTTGCTACCTTCTGGTCCAGGCCTCTCTTGCAATACTTACAGCACTTCTACAATGTGCACATGTGTGAACAGGACAGTGAAAAACTGTGAAGGTGAACAGTTAGGGTATGACATTTAAGGTTTGTCAGTGTAGTTTGATTTTAGTTTTATTAGATTAAACTATGAAACCCTATTCAAGAATAAGAATGAAGAGAATAAGTAGCTATTGTAAGTAATTAACTTCAAATTGCTGAAATAAAAGGAAATCCAATCCTGTCTCAACTTTATGACTTTAATTGTGACTTTATACCTCAAAATGTGACAATAAATCTCACAAATGTGACTTCTGGTAATTGTGACTATATCCAACAGTTGCGGTTTTACGTCTCGTACTTTATATCTCACAATGTGAAATTGAACTACTATTTTTTATTCAGGTTATTCAGGATTGCACTGAAATGCCACATGTTAAAAAGTAAGAGCAGTTTGGTGAAGTGTGTGTATTTGATTGGTTTTGCACCTGCTGTCATGCGAAGAGCATTGTCTAAAGCAGGCACCACTTCTCTCTCCAGATGATTATGAATCTGTCCTCCCAGCAGAGTCCCAATATCTGAGAAACCACAATGATAACGAATTAACAAATTAGTAAACACAGCTCCAACAAGTACAATGATGCGCAAAAGTTTGCGGTCAGTAAGATTTTTTTTTATTATTATTCAAAGAAATTAATACTTTTATTCAGCAAGAATGCATTAAATTGATCAAAAGTGACAGTGAAGACACTGACATTATTAGAAAAGATTTCTATTTCAAATAAATGCTGTTCTTTTGAACTTTCTATTCATCAAAGGATCCTGAAAAAATTGTATCACAGTTTCCACAAAAAAATATTAGGCAGCAACATTGATAATGATACACAACTGTCAACAATGATAATAATAAGAAATGTTTCTTGAGCATCAAACCGACATATTAAAATGACTGGAATAATGGCTGCTGAAGATTAATGTTTGGAATCACTGCATTAAATTACATTTTAAAATATATTTAAACAGTTATTTTGAAGTGTGATCAAATTTCACAATATTACTGTTTCACTGTATTTGCAAAACTCCTACAGACCCCAAACTTTTGAATGTTAGTGAATGTTTTTGAATGAATTGATACATACTGTAATTTCTATTCATCAAAGGATCCTGAAAAAATTGTATCACAGTTTCCACAAAAAAATATTAGGCAGCAACATTGATAATGATACACAACTGTCAACAATGATAATAATAAGAAATGTTTCTTGAGCATCAAACCGACATATTAAAATGACTGGAATAATGGCTGCTGAAGATTAATGTTTGGAATCACTGCATTAAATTACATTTTAAAATATATTTAAACAGTTATTTTGAAGTGTGATCAAATTTCACAATATTACTGTTTCACTGTATTTGCAAAACTCCTACAGACCCCAAACTTTTGAATGTTAGTGAATGTTTTTGAATGAATTGATACATACTGTAACAGAGGAAGAAAGACAGAATACTTACTGTCTAAGTCTGATAATACTTTGTTCTTGGCTGTTATGTACTGTGCAGAGAGGTAGTCTATTTGCTATAAAATAAAAGAACAAGGACAAACAGTTTTAGCTTTAGTGTGTGAAAATATGTTCCTGTGTGTCTTATGATCAGGCCCACACAGAATCTAAACCCACAGAATCTGCAGATTTGAATTCTTAGCTAATGTGATTAGCTTTTCAGCTAACAATAACAGTCAGTGTAATAGCTTTGTTTACACATTTTATCACTTTTACTCTACTGTCTGAACCTGTTTATGACTTACCGCTGGTGTGTAGTTGGCAAAAGATTTCAGGTCTCTTATGTTAGTGCTGACTAAGCGCCTGGTGCTCTTGATCTGATTTGTGATGTTCTGATTTGCTGCACAGGCGACCGTCACTCCCACTCTGTAAACAAAGCAATACACACACATAAATTGTTTAAAGGGGTCATATGATGCGATTTCAATTTTTCCTTTCTCTTTGGAGTGTTACAAGCTCTTGGTGCATAAAGAAGATCTGTAAAGTTGCAAAGACTAAAGTATCAAATCCATATTCTAAAGTACCAAAGATATTCTTTATAAAAGTTAAGAGTCAGCCACGCCTACCTAAAACGGCTCGTTCTAACACACCCCACATGTCTACGTCACGATGTGATATGTGGAAAATAATGTTTTTTTTTACCTTAAACCGCATAAACACATTTCATTACACCAAATACACCAAATAATGTTATTTTTAGCAGCATCATATGACCCCTTTAAAATAATGTGCTTACAAGTATTGTTATGACAGTCTGTTAAGACTTTTTGGAATAACAGTAAATTAGACAGTCTTATTTATCACCAATAAAGCCAGTGCACCAATTACATTTAATGTATTTAATGTATTTAATGTAAACACTACACAATCTCAGGGAGGGAGTTTGTGATTTCAGTATTTCAGATTTGTAGATATTCATAATTCAGATGTGCCTTTTTTGTATATTGCTGTCAGTGACATGCAGTAATATCAGATGGCCACAGTGTGGTACTGTTGTCGTGTTAAGAACAGCCTAACTTTTTTGAGTGTTTCAAGTGTTAAGTTTAGGGTACAGTTAGCTTGGCCTTGTTAGTCCGATGTAGAAACTACACCATCTGGACACAAATAGAATTTTTCTCACCATTCAATTTTTTTTTCAACATATTTCCCAATCAGCATTACGTTTGAAAAGATCCTCCAACTCTGATGGCTCTGTAGCCCCCCTATGACTTTATGGGAAAGCAAAGTAACCACTGGCTGCACACTTCCAAGTTGGGCATTTGTTCGACTTCTAGATCATGAATACTGAGATATCAGACATCCTATTAATTTGGCATATGACATTTTACATTGTATCTAAAAAGTACACATATTTGAAGGGAGGGTTAGACTTGTGACATTTACAGCTCAGGTGACTGGTTCAACAAAGCCTGGAACCAAGATGGCAGATTTCAAACATACGATTTCAGATACAAGGTTCTGCACTATAGCCAAACAACGGCATTGATATGAATGGGAATGTTAACAGAAAGCTTTCTCCAAATAGACCTCCCTGGCGACAGAGCAGTAGAGCAAGGTATACTGTTCCCAGATTTTCTTAATCAATATTATATAATACATTTATTAATTATCATATAGGAATATACAAATAATTTAAAGAAATGTTAATTAAAAATAACTTGAATATTTACAAGTATAATAAATGTATTTTTGTAATTATAAAATATTTAAATTTACTACTGTTCAAAAGTTTAGTGTCATAAAGTTTTTTTTTAAAATAAATTAATTATTTTATCCAGCAAGGATGCATTAAATTGATCAAAAATGACAAAGACATTTACATTGTTAGAAAAATATATATATTTATATTATAATATTATAATTTTTTTTCAACTATTCTTCTAGTCTTTCAAAAACATTAAAACCATTTATCAACCTTAAACCTTTTAATGATAAAATGTATTAAATTATATAATACATAAATATGCATAGAAATGTGCATCTTAAAATGTTAAGATGGACATTTAACTCAAAACTAGGTGAATCACTAAATGCACACATACACATACAGTGGTGCTCACATAGCCACAAACTATAGATAACACTAATAGAGTGGTGCAGATACATATTAAATTGTGGCATCTGATTACAGATTATTGTCAGACAAACCTCCTTCCCTGTTCCCCCACTCTCCCGTTTCCTCTTTCACTGTCTCTCACTCCTTCTTTCTCTCTCAGTACAAAAAAAAAAAAAAAGATTTAATAAAGGGGAAATGTGATTCAACAAAGGATGCCATAGAGAGAGAGAGAGAGAAAGAAAAGAGTGAAGAAAGAAATAGAGCAGATTTGCACAGTCATGTTCTCTGCTCCCAGGCCTCGTCCTGCACAATTACTGCAAACCTCTCAGTAAGTCATTGAAAGTCCATCAAGGCACACACACACACACACACACACACAGTACAGTCTATGCCTCACAAACGCTCATTGTGACCCAAGCAACTGCTCTCAGCACTGTCACAGAAAGAAGACAGAAAAGAAAAAGAGAGGCAGAAAGAAAGAGGGGGATGGGGTACAGAAATAAAGAGGGAACTTTCTCTCTGGACAGACTCAGGGCTATCAATGTCACATGTGTGAATGTGTCTGTGTGTGTGTCATTCTAGACCACTGCAGGTGTGTTCATTACACTCTCTAGCAACGGTGCACACAACCGATTGTCTATGTGCACAAAATGTCTCTTATTTATTCTAATCATTATCTCTTATCTCCTAAAATTTCAGTATCAGTTATCAATTAATAATTATCCAAATGTGACAGAAAACAGAAAACACAGCTGCACAACCACACACAGACCTAGTAACTAGCCTGGACAAGGCTAGATTAGTGTGGAGCAGCACAGCCTGTGTTTATCACATAAAGGAGAGAGAGAGAGAGAGAGAGAGAGAGAAAGCATAGATAGGATGATGGTGGTTCAGTGTACCTGTGACCTCTATTCTATTTCTAGACCTAAAGAAGTCTAATGTACTTTAACTAGAATCACTGTTCACATTTGCACACAAACTGGCCCACACACAGCGACACAATTATTTACCAATATGCATATTTTCTGAAATATTTTACGTATTCTTTTCAATGCATAATATACTGTATTTGATCAATGATTACTTTGATTATATACGTATATATGTTTAGATAGTATGTGTCTTTCAAAAAGTATTTCAATAATACAGTTTGAATCAGAAATGTAAAAAAAAAAAACATTTAAATAACATTTCAAAATAGGAATAAAATCTGACAACAATGATATCAATGTGCCTCCAAATTTTTCAGGCTTTTCTAGCTAATGCACATGTATGTTCTAGAGTAAACAAACAAGTGACTGGCTGTAAGGCGGAACTTCCAGTCTGACCAATTACATATTATATATTTTATTAATTATGTATAATGTTATATCAGTTACAGCAGTTCGAGCAGCTTTGCCATCTTCAAGAAACAGCTAAAAACACATCTCTTCCATCTTCTTTTGACCCTCAAACACTAGCACTCTCTATTTTATTTCCATTGTTTCTATTTTTTTTTACTTGTTTTCTTTTTATTTATAAAAAAATAGCCCTCTATCACTAGCATTCTGTATTCTTTTTCTATTCGATCTTTTTATTTATTTATTTTTAAAAAAATCCTTGCTACATGTACTGCGTTGGGCTAACCGAGACTTGTCACGCATTATTTACATATTATTGCTCTTTTGTTGGTTCTGATTGTTTCTATTGTCCTCATTTGTAAGTAGCTTTGGATAAAAGACTAAATGTAATGTAAATATATAAGTAAATTAATCATTTTATTATGTTAATATTTTTATATAATAGTGGCTACTCCACTTTTATTTGTTTTCTTTTCTGAGTGAATGAGAGAAATAATAGGAACAGTTTTGATGAATTTAATGCATCCTTGCTGAATAAAAATATGAATTTCTTTGGGGAAAAAAAACTCCAAACATTTGAGAGGTATATTGTAATTTAATTACTATTACTATTAATTTATATTAATAAATATTTAAATTAATAGTTCATAAATAATGTATTCAAATTATTGATATACATATTGTATAAAATATTTAATATATTTATTTATGTTATAATATTGAGTGATATAATCTGGGAACAGTACCTTGCACTACTGCACTACAGTCTACGGTCTATAATAACTGGAGAAGGCTGTCAAATAGAGTTCCTTTTCAGATCTGCCATCTTCCTTTAAACCAAACATCTGAGCTGTAAATGTCACATGACTCACCCTGTGTTAAAATATGTGTACTTTTCTGCTACAAAGTATGCAAAAAGTCATGTCAAACTATTAAAATGTATGAACACTCATGCATAACATTTATTTATAGCATGTCATATGCACAAAAATTTCTGAATTTAAATTCTGAATTTTATTTATTTATTTCATTTTTTTTTTACAATTTTTATATGCATTTCCACTAACAAGGCTGTCCAATTGACACACTGGCACAGATTATTGGATGGTGTCAATAATCTCAAACAATAATCTCATCACTACATATTTGCCAATTTGAACAAATTCATAATTAGTTGTCAGGATCATGGACTGTCTGTGTCATGTTTTGCCCCTGTTTCTGTTCCCTTATTTGGTCATGTTCCTGTCCTCGTTTTGTTATTAGTTTGATTAGTCATCCCATACACCTGTGTTTCCCTAATCATCCCCTGTATTTAAGTCCTAGTCTGTGCAGTCTGTCTCTGTTGGTTCTACTCGTTACGTTGATGTGTTTCCTGCTGTCTCCAGTGTTAATGTACCCTGTGTTCCATGGATTAAAGACTGTTTCGTTTATTCCTCGTCTCCATCATTCCTCGCCATCACAGATTGTGACAGAAGAACCGACCAAAAACAGTTACCTCCGTGTTTTCCCCTCCGTTTGTTTTCTCGTTTTTCGCAGTGTTTTTGTTTCCGTTGTGTTTCCCTCATGGATGCCCTCCTTGAGCCCGGAATTTCTCCTCCTCCTGCTGGAGCAGGGGGAAAGAGCGCTCGAGGACCATACGAGACTGTTCCAGCTGCTAGCAAGCACCACCAGCTACCCAGACGACGCGCTCTGTGCATTCTATGACGCCAGTTTAAACACCACGTGCAGGGCGCAGTCGTCCGAAGATGGTCCTCGAGCGGCTTTTACTGCGTGTGTGGTCCACTCCGGACCCAGAGCCCAGCCCACCATCTCCCCGCTGTGTGGAGCTAAAGCCCGAGCCCACCGATGACGGAGAGCCAATTCCCGCCGCGATCTACGAGCCAGCGCAATGCTGAGCGACTGAGCGGAGGATCGGCCCGGAAGTAGAGCCCAAGCCGTCAGACCAGGTGCGAGAGCTGGCGACAATGCCAGCCACGAGGGAGAAAGCCGCGGACGGTGTGAGCGTGGAGAGGAGCTCCGCCCCCTGCACCGCGGCTGAGGGTGAGCTGAGTATGGCGCGGCGAAAGTGCCAAAGAGGAGAGGGCTCCAGTCCCCAAATCCAGTCCAGAGCACCCTTCAGTGCCCGCTCCTAGAAAGCGCCCTCCAGTGCCAGCTCCTCGTAAGCGCCCTCAAGTATCCGCTCCTCCTGAGCGCCATCCTGTTCCCGTGTTCAGCCTAGAGGGGGCTTCCGATCCAGAGTTAAGCTCTGAATGCCCGGAGATGCACAAATACACGCCCCTCCCACCCGCTCCTGCCACCTCCACCGCTGTTGTCTGGCAGCCCCTCTGCTCGCCCTCAGCCCACCATCATTACGGTGCGAGCGCCACGGGGCTACCATCCTCCAGCGTCGCCATGGCTGGAGAATCCTGCACCTCCAGCCTCCGAGGCCCGGACTCCGCCTCGGCCCATAGACCCAGCGGCTCCACCTCGGCTCCTAGCTCCCTCACCTCCACCGTCACCCGTCGATCCACCGGGCTCCCTCATCCCTCCGGCTCCGCCTTGGTCGGGCGTCGACCCGCCATCGCCTCAGGACTCCGCTCCTCCGGCTGCACCTCGTTGCTCCGTCCCACCGGCTCTATTGGGCTCCTTCCTCCCGCCAGCTCCACCTTGGTCCTCAGTCGCTCCGGCTCCGCCGCGGATCTCCGCCTCCGCCTTGGTCGCCAGAGCCCTCGGCTCCACCCTGGCCCCCCGGATCCTCGGCATCCCCCCGGATCCTCGGCATCCCCCTGGCTCATTGGCTGTCCGTCTCCGCCTCGGGCTCCTCCACCACCTCCGCCTGCTCCGCCGCAGTTGGTCGGCCCCCTGGAGTCGCCGGCCATTCCTCCATGGCTCCTCCCACCGTCGGCTCCACCGTGGGTCGACATTATGGCTGTGGCCTGGGTCCTGCTTGGCTCCTCCTGCTCCGGGCCCCTCCTGTCTCCTCCCTCCTTCGTCACCTCCCTGGTCTCTGTCTGCCGGCCCCCTCCCGGGTGTTGCGGGAGGGGGCATAATGTCAGGATCATGGTCTGTCTGTGTCATGTTTTGCCCCTGTTTCTGTTCCCTTATTTGGTCCTGGTCTCTGTCTGCTGGCCCCCTCCCGGGTGTCCTTCCTCCTCCGGAACCTCCTCCCAAGTTCCCACCCACGCCTCCCTCTGTTGTTGCTACGGTGCAAGGACGCAACTTCCGGGAGGGGGCGTAATGTCAGGATCATGGACTGTCTGTCATGTTTTCCCCCCGTTTCGGTTCCCTTATTTGGTCATGTTCCTGTCCTCGTTTTGTTATTAGTTTGATTAGTCATCCCATACACCTGTGTTTCCCCAATCATCCCCTGTATTTAAGTCCTAGTCTGTCTCTGTCGGTTCTACTCGTTACGTTGATGTGTTTCCTGCTGTCTCCAGTGTTGATGTACCCTGTGTTCCATGGATTAAAGACTGTTTCGTTTATTCCTCGTCTCCATCGTTCCTCGCCATCACAGATTGCGACATTAGTAACTTATGTCTTTCATCTATAACAATTGACTTTCACAAGCATGTGGAATGTATAAACTGTTATAAATAGTCACAAACACTATAGATGAAGACTCACGCGAGGAAGACGGAGGTAGCGACGAGTGTGGCCATGTAGAAGCCTCGTAGGCAGTCGCCGTTCTTCTTCTGTCTCTGATGCATCTCACCCCCACAGTTCTCACAGCAGCGGCACACACAGAAACACAAACCCACTATCGGCATGAACAGCACAAATATCACCCCCAGTACTGTCAGGACTATGAAGCCGAGCTCATAGAAGATAGCCTGGAGAGGAGGAGAGCATTTAATCACAATTAATCTTACAGTATATACTGATATCTCTTGAGAAAAGCCCCCAAATGAAGATAGCAAAGCTTGATTAGCTCCAAATGTTGTAGCGTGGAATTTCAGATACAACTTACACATTATATATTTAGTTAGAAATATCAGTAACTTTGAATAACTATAGGAGATGAAAAATAAAAAGGTAAGTTTATTAAGGTGACTTTTATCTCACAATTCTTTTTTTTTTCACAATTCACTTTTTTCTTGCATTTCTGGATTTATATCTACCTATTCTATAATATTGTGAGATATAAACTCGCTATTCTAAGAAAAGATTGTGAGATACAAATTCAAGGAAAAAGTCAGAATTACAAGATTTTAACTCCTGAGTAGAAAATATGGAATTGGGAGATATAAACTTGCAATTGTGAGGAAAAAAAGTAAGAACTGTGAGATAAAAACCATAAATCTCTAGAGTTTTCATTTTTAAACAGTACCTGTAGAAATAATACAACATTCTCTGGCTGCATTGCCGTAGAGTTGAAGAGACATCATTAGTGTGCATGTCGAAGATAAAGAGAAAAAAAAAAACTGTGATTGGAGCATGTGATTTCATTTAAACTGTTATATAAAATACATACTATATACATATATAATATACAGTGTGGCACAAAAATTCTTAGCACAACCAAACACACACACCTTTTTGTAATCATTCCCTTTGATTCCTCCCATGTTCTGCTGGACCATTTTAATAATGAGATCTGTAACAGAAAATTTACCAGATTAACTCACAAGTTCGAGAAAACAAAATGTTTTCTGTTATTTAAATAATCTGTTGAGATTAGTTTAGGCTGTACGATGACCATCATTGTTTGAATGAAGGGGCTACAGCAGTATACACATGCTCTTAGATTAGGGTGACCATACGTGCCATTTTCCCAGGACGCGTCCTGGCCAGGATTTCTATATTGCTTTGATTCAAAGTACCTCGACAGCATTTCGAAAACACAAGGAACCGATGTCATACACCGATCGGTCTGCACACGCAAACAAAGCCAAACCCTAGATATTTTAGGCAATATAAAAATCCTGGCCAGGACGCGTCCTGGGAAAATGGCACGTATGGTCACCCTATCTTAGATTCAAACAACAGTTACCAATAGTGGGTCATGCACCGTTATGCTAAAACAACAGATCAGATTCATGTTAATCATAGACCTGCATAAAGCATAAATGCAGCTGTCTGTTAACCGCTATGTTAACAGTGCTAATGCTATTGCTACAGTATGTTAGCATCTGTTACAAACCATCTGCTCAGCCTATATTTCTGTATAATATTTATGCTCATGTTTTAGGTTAAACAACTGATAGCTAATATTAGTCTTCTACCCTAAACCAATATCAATTAAATATATATGTCTACATTTAAAAAATGAAAAAGCATTTTACTTAAAGGGGTCATATGATGCGATTTCATTTTTTCCTTTCTCTTTAGAGTGTTACAAGCTCTTGGTGCATAATAATGATCTTTAAAAAAGCATCATATGACCCCTTTAATACCCTATGGCACAGTCTCACCCATCACGTTTTACCTCATCTGAACTAAACATAGCCTTAATGCACTTATACACCTCACCTCTAAGTGTGTTAATGATGGCAGTATATTGGAAAACTCACACAAAATGAAATTTAACTCTGAAACAAACCTTTCCAGAATGCATTTTTTATGTTTTTAAGACATTTTGGGTATTTTTGTCAAACCATAAATTAAATTAAATAAAACAGCCTATTGCCCCATGAAAAGTTTTGACACTTAATCAGAGGCGGACAAAGTACACAACTTTATTACTTAAGTGAAAGTACAGATCCTGGTCAAATATTACTCATTACAAGTAAAAGTTGTAAAGTACTTGCTTTTAAAAGTACTTAAGTAACAAAAGTTTTATTATTGTTGTATGTAATACTTGCAATACCTCGGACACAATTTACAATACATTACACCTACTGAATACACTGACTAGCTTGTATCTTTGGAATAAAGAGCTTTTAGAATGTTAAAAACCTATGGGGAAAAAACAAAACAAAAAAAATACTTATTTAACACCCCTACCCACCCCCACAAAAGCAGGATGGTAGTGATCTCAGTTCTGGACACATCTATGTGTAACCATTCATCCACATTTGAACCGAGTGGACAGTGAAATTGCTGTAAATACAGACTGATAAGGAAGAAAATAAAAAATAAAACCTGCTTTAAAACCCAGCAACACAACTGTAGCTGTATAACTTTACAACAGCAACACTGCTTTAACAAAAATGCAAAACAGCAAGACATATTTGACATCAAAACAAAAAATGTAAAAAAATGCTGTCTAATCGCTCTCGCTGTACTTTGATGCCATACACAGAACGGTCTGTGCAGTGCTGCTTCAAGTCCAACACCTATTGTGTTTTATTAGGAGACGCACAACAGTTCTTCTGTGGCTTTAAAGGTAATATTTTCACGTACACAATTTAGCAAAATCAGACAATATTGTGTCTAATATAAACACAATATTAACTTCTTATTATTGAATTGTTGTAAATAAATATCACATTTGCAACTGGTCAATAATAAGAAGTTAATATTGTGGTATATATTAACT
>NW_015647958.1:703757-707532 GCF_001515625.1 Sinocyclocheilus rhinocerous
TACTTGCAATACCTCTGAAGCAACTTACAATACATTACACCTACTGAATACACTGACTCGCTTTTAGCTGAAGAGCTTTTAGAATGTTAAAAACCTATGGGGAAAAAACAAAACAAAAAAAATACTTATTTAACACCCCTACCCACCCCCACAAAAGCAGGATGGTAGTGATCTCAGTTCTGGACACATCTATGTGTAACCATTCATCCACATTTGAACCGAGTGGACAGTGAAATTGCTGTAAATACAGACTAAGGAAGAAAATAAAAAATCCAACCTGCTTTAAAACCCAGCAACACAACTGTAGCTGTATAACTTTACAACAGCAACACTGCTTTAACAAAAAAGCAAAACAGCAAGACTTATTTGACATCAAAACAAAAATTAAAAAATGCTGATTGAATTGTTGTAAATAAATATCACATTTGGAACTGGTCAGTGCTCAAAAAATGCTGGAAAATCTCTTCATGTAGCCCCAAGACTCAAGAGTGATTACTGATAAACTGTCTGATAAAAGAAAGTCCCGTTTTAGAGAAGAAAAAAATCACCCACTGACTTTCAAAGCTGCTACATAGTAACGAAAACTGTCAGAATAATATATGAACTGAAAACTGCAAGATACTTTTAAAAGCTACAAGATACTTACCTTAAAGGGGTCATATGATGCGATTTCAAGTTTTCCTTTCTCTTTGGAGTGTTACAAGCTGATTGTGCATAGATAAGATCCCTGAAGTTGCAAAGACTAAAGTCTCGAAACCAAAGAGATATTCTTTATCAAAGTTAAGACTCTGCCACGCCCCCCTAAAACGGCTCATTCTAACACGCCCCCACATATCTACCCCACTATGTGGAAATATTTGCATAATCCCGCCGCAAATGTGCACGCAAAGAAAGAAGGCATGGTGTCAGTAACCGCAGTTAGTGTTGAAGCGCTCCGGTTGGAATGTTCTTCCGCGGGATGTGTGCAGTTCTGTTTATTAACCGCTAGAGCGCCAAAAGTTACATAGTGCTGCTTTAAAGTCATACGTTTCCAGAAAAAATAATACTCAAGTAAAGTACAGATACTCAAAAAGTGTACTTAAGTACAATACTCACGTAAATGTACTTAGTTACTGTCCGCCTCTGCACTTAATGATATTCTTAATGAAAAGAATGCAAAACGTTTTCTGCAACAAAAGTGAGGTTCAGAGAGTACAGCAAACAAACATTATGACCTCTGTTCCACTGAGTATGCATGATTTCCAATACTCGTTTTTGCATCCATATGCACACACATACACAAAGAGAATGCATTTTCATGTATAGTGATATTATGATTGAATATAAATTGTTACAGACAGTGTCGTCTATGAAACGTCTCCTCCCCTAGTGGCAATTATGTGTACTGCAGAAGTGAACTGAGAACTGTAATGCTCACACCCGGACATAAACAAACACTTAACCCCAAAACACCTTTACATAAATGGATAAGCTTCTTTACAGTTGTACTAAATTTAGCAGGTATTTTTTTCTGCCATGACACCTTGCAAGGAGATCAACACAACATGATCCAAAATATAATGCCATGGCCAAGACTGCGCTGTACAACACTAGCTATAGCAGCACTACTTTACTACAGGTCACAGATCCCCACCCACTCAAAACAATATAACATTATCACAGAACACTTTGAGGTAGCTCATTTTAATAATGCCTCCCTCTGCAGTCTCCCAAATGCTTGTAGATAGAATGTAGATCACTGATTCTTGAGACATGGGACAAAACATTTTACAACAGCAATTGTAACTGCTATTATGTTTAAAAAAAAATTCAATTGTAAATGTTATGAGCTAATAACAGAATGTATTTAACACAATTATCCCCTTCAATTTGATTTGATCATTATTATATGAAACACTTATTGTCACTTATTGTCTTCTCACTACATCTAAAACAGTGCGTCCACAGAGAAGGGTTCATGCTATAAAATGGATAAAAATGATTTTAATGATGAAAAAGAGCTTGTTTTATCAAAAGCAACACTTAATACCTCATATCAAAGCAAGGGTGTTTTTCAATGACACATGCGTGTTTCATAAGGTTTCAAAGTTGTGTCCCCACTTTTTGTCAACACTGTCAGACATTCATTAAAATGTAATAAAATCAGGCTATCAGTGGCAGCTGTCACTCTAAACGACCCCCTTGCCACATTGCACCTCTGCAGAGTACATCAGTGTCAGACAGGCTCTGGTAAGTTTTATAGTTTTAGAATATTTTAAATCCTAATGTTAATATGTCCTGTGTCACAACCATGATGCTAACACCCTCTTCCACTTTCTGAGGAAATTATTTGACATATTTAGATAATTTTATTCTCCTGGAGCAGGTTCTTTTAGCATCTTATATCAACAGAGAAAACATAATGGCTACTACATGAACTGTACTTGTTTTGTGAAAAAAAATGCCTTATTTGTCAACACTGTCAGATGTCAATACCATCAGATTTTCTGTGTGACAGTGGTGACGGGCCAATGACGGAGTAGACATTCAACGTGAAGTCATCATATTTTTGTGGTTTTCATTTTTTTAATATAATTTTTAATTATATTAAGTATAAAATAGTGTTTAATTTTACTAATAATGTATAACGACTAAATATACAGCATATATTGCTTTTGTGGATAGATTGTTATCAGAGTTCGGGGTTGAGGGAACATAAGATTCAGGGAACACAAGGCTGAGGGAACACAAAACACTGAATAAAACATGTCCATACATAATACAGTTTGTTTGTATTCTGATCATATGTGTTCTGATCATTTTTGGATCATTTGTTAAGATGTTTAAATCTGAATATTTAGATCCTGGTGAATGTAAAAGGATAGAGGTAACAACTAATTGTTTTATTTGTTCACTTAACCGTTTTTAAAAGTTACCTTGTTAGATGCACAAGCAGACATACTGTTCTGAGATGAGAGATCATTTGTGTTCCAATGATATATCAAAATGCTTAAATGTGAATCTTGAATAAAAGCTTATAAACAATAACATACTCACTGTTTGTTGTATTTATTTTAATACAGTAATTGATTGATTGAATGTATTTCATAGTTAAAATGACTACAAATTCAGGTTTTTGTCACCACCGTCAGATTTGGCAGGTCTGTCACCTCCGTCAGATGAATATTTTGATAATATTTGATTATGATATTTTATATTTGTTGAGGGATTGTTGGTCACATCTGAAAATGTGACATGTCTGCTAACACGAGAATGTGTTTTGAAATGTTAAAAACATCTTGATTGCTTGATTTCAAAATAAGTGATGTCAAGGTAAAAAGCACATTTTGATAAAAAAGATAAAAGTTGGGAGGTTGCATCAAAACATAGCTCAGTAGCTTACATGCAACAATATAGTTTCTTTTGTCTGAGTACAAGAATTTTATTTTTTTTTCAACATTGCACCCTGTTTTGTCCCACTTCTCAAGAATCAGTGAGATATTAAATATAACTATGGAGTCAGTATAATAAAAAAATAAAAATACAAAAAATACAACAAAAAAAAAATAAATATATATATATATATACTTTTATTCAGCAAAGATGCATTAAATTAATAAAAAGTGAAGTGTAAAGACATTTATAATGTTACAAATGTTATATAATGTTCAATTTCAAATAAATGCTGTTGAACTTTCTATTAAAAAATCTTGTAAAAATGTATTATGGTTTCCACAAAAATATTAAGCAACACAACTGTTTTCAACATTAATAACAATAAGAAATGATTCCTGAG
>NW_015647958.1:707556-713279 GCF_001515625.1 Sinocyclocheilus rhinocerous
AAAAAAAAAAAAAAAAGTTTTGATGTAACATTACGTGATGTTACAGTATTGCCTCTTATATTATACACAGTGTTATCCTGAAAATTACCCATTTTTATTTTAGAGAGTCTAAATGCAATATGTGTGTGTGTGTGTGTGTGTGTGTGTGTGTGTGTGTGTGATATGGCAACTCTTTATCTCTTTATCAGGAAAGGGTACCACTGGTTATAATGGCATATGGTTAATCCTCTTACACTGGTCTTGCTGTTGGGCAGTTAAGTGGTCCCTCTCCCTTAATGCTTTCTTTCCCCCTTTTTTCCCTTCTTCTACCAAACCCCATTCCTCTCCTATTTAATCCTTAGCCCCCTATTCACACACTCTCACTTCCTTCCCTCCTTTTCTCACAGAAACAACAAGCCACACTGAACAGTTGAAGTCTTCGAAAGCAGTACAGTATAATATTATATAACATGTTGACAAATAAAGACACATTGTCTAAACAGAGGGAACAGCACGTCACACACAGACAATGCCAGCATAACTGGGTCATATCTGGGTGTTGATCTTCCTGTCCTTCAATTACAGTGCAGTTTTTTTTTTTTTAAATCCAGTGATCAGTGATATTAAGCTTTATCTGGGCTGAGACGAAGGGAGTCCCCGGATTAAAGCCCAGACCTTAGATAGAATGAATGTCGTGATATTAAACTGTATTATGTCTATCATGCATAAATCCATCTATTCCTTCACAGACAACACGCTCCAACTGTGTTCAAACCTGTGAGCTGTGACTAATCTGGAAAAGAGTTGCAGACAGACGGAATAGAGAAATATAGCTTTATATAGGTCTTTAACCTGAACCATGTGTATATTACTGCTGTTTAATCCAGTAATCCAGCCTCATCTCCACATCAGAAGTACCTTTCTATAAGATCAGGAGTTACAAATCTGCAAAGAATGATTTAGCGGTACTAAAGAGATTGCAGAGGGAATAATATCTGTTTGTGGCTTGTGTTTGATGTGTGTCTGTCTCTAAATCCACACCCACATATTTACAGATTAAAAATGGCATCCCATTTCTTATATTGTGATATTTTTCATTAAAATTGGTTGGTTAAGGTCAGAAATATTGCAAAATGGTTGTTTTTTTGGTCAAATGTTTTGTTAGGAGTATTGCATTGCATGTACCTTTGGAGCATATGGCACTCAGATTATCAGTTTACCTGATTGGCCAGGTGACTCATAGAGCTAATTGGTTAGGCAGCAGGGACTTAACCATGCAATCCTATTCTACTCTAAAAACACATATACACACACACACACACACACACACATACACAAGCGCTCCTCTATGCTCAACATGCTGACCTCACAAAGAAATCCACCTGCCAACAGCCTGACCTTAAATAGACCAGGGCTAGTTGTCACATTTTTTTGTCTGCAGTGAATGTTTCTTAGGGTAGGTTTATTTTTGAAATTTCCTTTCTGTTCCTTTCATGGCCCTTACATACCATGAAGTCTAAAAATATAGATACAATATGAATATAAGATATTATATAAAATATTAAAATTTTCACTAATATTGCCATAATGGGGCATATTGCCACACTATATACACAGATACACATATATAAAAGAATTGTAAAGCACAAAACAATTCTTAATATTATTATTGGTGATATTTACAAAAATATCAACATGAGATAAACACTATTTTGCACATAATTCCGGTCTCTATGCACTCCTCATTACCTCACAGAATAAACCGAACATCACTTTTTTAATTATACCTGGAAATCTGTGCATTAATGAACGTTACTGTTAGTACAAACAGTACAGTATCAAAACCAGTGCAGTCTTATCCTGTGTTTAGTAATAATTTCCATACCAACATATCCATACTTTCTGCAGGTTCAGAAAGCAAATGATGAATGAATTATGAGTGGATCTTTGAGTGCATCCAGGCATAACATTATATCATATCACATTATTTCAATTCATTTATTTATGGCAAGCCATTTTTTTATTTATTCCTTAAGTCTAACTAGTATTACTTTTTATGTTAGAGGTGCAGATTGTTTAAAAATATGTGTCTATGTAAATCAGAGATTTGTGCTTCACTGTTATTGTATATCCATCATTATTATTATTATTGCCCTGTTACAAAATTACAAATCAAAACGGATGGCATTATGTTTTCTCACTGCACACTTCTCTGCTCTTCCTGCAAATTACTGTAATTATCTTAACTGCGACCGGCTTGACCAAATCTGCCACTAACCATTGCATTCTGGTCCATTCAGGAAGAAAGTGCTACATTGTGTATGTGTGATGTGCAGTATAACCAAATCACAAAATGAAAAAAAAAAAATATATATTTTTGACATTTTTCTGTAAAATTGATATTGAATTTTGAATTGAATAGTAATGTCAAGCATGATCATCATTTTCATAATTGATCATTGGTGTTACTTCTAAATACTTGAGTAGTTGTGCCTATCTCTATACTAGTACTTATTCCAGTAGCGAACATGTGTTCAATTAGTTACACATTTACAGTTTCTTGAAGGTAACAAATGAGATGTATACTAGTGTCTCATATCTACTTATCTACAAATTCGCTAATATCAAATAAAAAGTACAAGTAAGTTAATACTAGTCATTATTAACCATTTGTTACCAGGAACAATGTAATTTTTATCATGGTAACTGAATACATATTAAGTCACTACTGCAATAAGTGGGCCTAGTATATAATGAATAACAAGTGAATTTAAAACTCAGATTACTAGTTAATTAAACTGGCCACTATTAACATATAAAGAGGTAACACTGTATTTTACAGTGTCCTTGTTAAAGTGTTATATGTCTTAGTAATAACAGTAAATTATGTACAATTACAAGCAACTTATTTATTTACTAATTTATTAAAGTTGCAAATAAAACAAAGATTACTGGAGTATGTTTTACAAAAAATACTATTTGTGTTTCTTCTTAACTAATTGTGAAATTTATTAGCTATTTCTGACCAAAAATTATTTAAGTTATTTTTGGTGTATAGTAAATACATGTTGTTATACATATTACTCAATACTTACTTGTGTGTTTCCTCTGTAACAGGGACACCTTAAAATGTTACAGTAACACTTTATTTTAAGGTGTTCTTGTTACACATGTTACATGTACTATTATAATGACAATTAGTTATGCATAATTACATGCAAGTAACCCTAAGCCAAACTCTAATCCTAACCCAACCCTAACCATATAGTAAGTACATGTAGTTAATTAATATTACTCAGTACTTAAATGTATAATTACACTGTAACAAGGACACCTTAAAATAAAGTATAACCAATGATACCGTTAAGTGTGATGTGTTACCAAAGATTAGATTTAAGAAATATAAATGTTAAAACGGCTTGCCATAAGATGCCATAAGAAGTCCTTTATCTGATACTAAAGCATGCACTTGCTATATTCATCTATCCTAAGTCTACAACACACTTCTGTAAGAATATGGACGTTTGCCATGTGAAACTGGCCCACAAATACACACGCAAGAATGTGGAAAACTTTTGCGCGTTCTCAAAGCCAGTGTGCATCTCACCTTTCGGGAAAGGGTTGGGTTGAACCACGTACAGAAACGCGTGGACCATGTGGAAAAGAACGCCGATGGGACCCGGTTCGTAATATGCGTGCGTTTCGTACACCACAGACGGCACGAAGCCAAAGTCCAACGTTTCGACCGGCACTCTCAGCATCATGCTGCGCGGAGACGAATCCCGGCGCTCCTCTCGGGCTTCGCTGCTCGTGAGACCCGAGCACATCACCAGCACGAGCCCCACTTTCCACCACATGTCTATTAGTCCTTTACGCGGGGTGCTTTTGATATATAACGGGAGGGAACGAAAAGTGGAGGAGAGATAAAGTGAGGTAAAAGTATATTTGTTTGGAATGCTCTCTAGTCCTCGACATCAAAAATACAAATTAGAAAAAAGAAAACAAATCAATAATGAAAAAAATATATTCCAGCCGATGGGTTTATTCCCCGTTTCCTTTTGATGGCTTCATGGTAAACATCCCTCCGTTCTGGAGAGCTCAAGATGAGCTGCGTGTCTGTCTGACCTGCGCCTCCCGCTGCGCTCTTCTCTTGTCTAGTGCAGTCTTAGTGCACGCGCACTGGAGATGGCTTTAGAGGAAAATCACGTTAAGCCAAGTCAAAGTATGTCATTCCTTTCCTCTATGAAAGAAGCCGAAATGCCTACAGCATTTTACACAATACAGACACAATTCCAAACTGACAATACTGTCAGTAACTGCAGATATGAGCCAATTGTGTAGGCTTCTAACTTTGGACACTGTTTTCTTCTAAAAGGTTGATTTTTATTAAAAGTCAGATTTTAGTAAATGAACAGATTTCAACTTGCGTGATTTTGTATGAAGGTCACAAAACTCTTTTTCCATGTTTTATCATGCATTTTTCTGGTTTATTTATTTGGAACAAATTCAAATGAATTGTAAAAAGCATCATAACATGATGAAATGATTATGTATGCATTGGTTGATCACAATTTCATAAGGTTAATTAGAGCTTAAACATCATATCACATGTATATAATAACTGCTATAAATCCTCTTTATTTTAGATTCTTTTTTTCTATTTTTATTCTATTCTTTATTCTGCTCTATAGAAATTGCACAGATATGAAGGCATTGTTCCATTTATGAATTATTTTATATGTACTTCACCAAATATTTTAATTTCTTAGACCTACTGTGGTTATCAGACTCAACAGTCAAAGAATGATGATAACTTATGATTCCCTTTCATGGGAACGAGACACTGCGTCCTCTAGGGGTCGCTATGGGGAACGCCTCGTCGTGACCGTCACAACTTTAGAGCAATAGAAAGTTTAACTATCAGTCGTTGTTTACAAAAATACACAGTAATATTCTCTTTCATGCAGTCAGAAAGTCAAATGAGCAGAAAAGCAGCAACTCGGACTCTGCCAAGACACTAGCTGATGGTCTTCTTCACTGAAATGTCCCACAGCTACATTTGGAACAGCTGAAAAGCCTCTGTGCGGCTGTGTGTGCATGGACATGAATACCAACAAACAGGGACAGAGAGTGAAAGACAGACAGAGAAAGAGGCCACAGTTTGTATTGTCAGTCAGCACAACCAAAATCGACATGCACATCTCAGAGAAACAGAGAAACAGAAAAAAAGAGCTTTCAAAGTGTATCATAGAGCACATTGAAGTTAAAAGTTCAGTAAAACAGGGAAAAATAATGATTACATTCTTTTGGTCTTTATCCGTAAACACAGTTGTTTCATTGTTTTTAAACTGTAGCTCTTATCTAAAAAAACAAATTTAAAAATTAGATTATTTTAATATTTAATATTATGTATCATACCCTGAGATGATAAAAATCTCTCAAAATTCAACTACAGTCACATGTATTTCTGGTAATTATAACATACCTTTGAAATTACATAGTTTATATACGTGGTGGGGTCTAAAAGTCAAAATACAATTTAAACCTGGATACAATTTCTTAGAATTTTTAAATACCTGAAGAAACATGGTAAAATTATTAAAATATATATTAAAGGGGTCATATGATGCGATTTCAATTTTTCCTTTCTCTTTGGAGTGTTACAAGCTCTTGGTGCATAAAGAAGATCTGTAAAGTTGCCAAGACTAAAGTCTCAAATCCAAAGAGATATTCTTTATAAAAGT
>NW_015647958.1:716097-717817 GCF_001515625.1 Sinocyclocheilus rhinocerous
AAGTCTCAAATCCAAAGAGATATTCTTTATAAAGGTTAAGAGTTAGCCACGCCTACCTAAAACGGCTCGTTCTAACAGGCCCCCACATGTCTACGTCACGATGTGGGAAGATTTGCATAACACCGGCCAAATGTTCACGCAAAGAAAGAAGCCATAACTTTTATTCTCGCTGTAGTATTGTTGCTGCCGCCATGTCGTGAAGACGCTGTGTGTTTCGTTGTGAAAGTGAAACTACTTTGTTTGGCCTTCCAAAAGAGGACACGACTAGAAATCAGAGGTTAAGTTGTATTTACAACACTGTTCCAGAACAGTTCAACCCAAATTTTCAGATGTGTGCAGTACATTTTATGGAGGACTGTTTCCTGATCCTGGTAGAGTAGACTATGTGAATAGAATAATGTGTTTTTTTAACCTTAAACTGCATAAACACATTTCATTACACCAAATACACCAAATAATGTTCTTTTAGAAACATCATATGACCCCTTTAAAGTTTTTGTTTGTCACAAAGCAATTTGTGACAGTATGCTTTGTTCATTCAAGCATGCTACTGTTATGAAAGCTAAAAATAGTAAATATAAACTAAATAGTAAATATAGAAACAAAAAAATCTGTTTTTTTTTAAAGACTGAACATCAACTCGGCATTAGAGAGCCTTTTAGAGATTTATTTGAGATTTCTAATCCAGTTTTAAATAGACTTGTCTCATAGTGGTATTCATTCATTCTGTGATCTAATTTTACACACATTTCAAGTCAAAATCACAATCGGTTTAGTATTTAGATCGCTATGGTTTTAGCACAGATGAGTTTAGTGTTACATAATCTTTAGGCAACTATTTTTGGCCTGGGGTCACAGAGGATGGATTTAATTCGGTCCTTGACAACACCATCACCTCATGCATTCGCCACTCAAACCAGAATGTGACGGACAGTTCTAGTGACTGTTAGGATCTGCACAAATTTAACCTATATTTTAGAGGACAGTTAAAAGAATATTCAATATAATTTAAATTACTTATAAAAAAACATACAGTGAAAAGTGTAACAGTAAATATTAGGTTCTCAGTGTTTCTTTTCCATTTGAATCACTAAAGCTTTGTTGAGAAAGCAATCTATTGATCTAAGTGGCTGTACAACCAGGCACTTTATTAAAAATATGTGCAAAAAAATTAGAACTTCATGAGGTCTCTGTACCTTTATACTTTATAATATGAGTGTTTGAACAATGTTTTCAGGACATCACCTGTGAATGTGATGTTTAGAGGTGTCCTGCCATAGAAAAGAAAAGAAAAAAAACCTGTTAGTTGTGTTAGATGTGGCATGATGTGTTGTGTTAGTGGCATTATGTGCCAATGGTGACCATTCAAAAATGGGACAAAGCACTTTTCAAGTTTTTTATCCAAAGTTTGCATGCCTGTAACTCCAGAAGTAAAATATATCCTGCCCTTTTAGATGTTGGATCTTAACAAACTTTCCTTTTGGCATCTTCATTTTTAAGGTTCTGTATGTTTAAGTTCCAGAGACACACACACACACACACATATATATATATATATATATATACAGAGTTCTGGCATGAAACTCTAGATGGCGCAGTCCGAAAGGTCTAACTCAATCTGACCTAAAGACATCATTATCACATAGCACAGCTGATTGGTTCTCTCCTGTATCGGTAGCCAATGAGCTCGCTGCTCCACATTCAAATAATGACTAGTGCT
>NW_015647958.1:717865-734665 GCF_001515625.1 Sinocyclocheilus rhinocerous
GTTAAAGGCATGCAAACTTCGAATTAAAAACTTGAAAAGTGCTTTGTCCCATTTTTGAATGGTCACCATTGGCACATAATGCAACAAAGATTACTAAAGTCAACTGATTTTACTAATAGACCTACCAATCTCTGTGCAAAAATAACATAACGATGCTGCAATCTTTCTGTCATTTTTACCCCCCTGTAATTGAACTCCAAATCTTGCCACTTTCACCCCCCTCTACAAAATAGTGGATTACTCCATAAATATATATATATGTTTATCTTTATTTAGAAAAAAAAATTCACAAAACCAAAAATTTGAGCCAAGGAAGTTTTTGAAATTTGGTTGATTTGACGTATACAATATGATGCAAATATTACACAAATACAAGTTTATTTGTATATTAATATTTATGTTATTGTATAAATACATGACACATACATATACATATATATATACATATATACAGTGGTGTGAAAAAGTGTTGGCCCCCTTCCTGATTTCTTATTTTTTTGCATGTTTGTCACACTTTAATGTTTCAGATCATCAAACAAATTTAAATATTAGTAAAAGATAACACAAGTGAACACAACATGCAGTTTTTAAATGAAGGTTTTTATTATTAAGGGAAAACAAAACCCAAAACTACATGGCCCTGTGTGAAAAAAGTGTTTGCCCCCTAAACCTAATAAATGGTTGGGCCACCCTTAGCAGCAACAACAGCAATCAAGCGTTTGCGATAACTTGCAATGAGTCTGTTACAGCGCTGTGGAGAAATTTTGGTCCACTCATCTATGCAGAATTGTTGTAATTCAGCCACATTGGAGAGTTTTCGAGCATGAACCGCCTTTTTAAGGTCATGCCACAGCATCTCAATAGGATTCAGGTCAGGACTTTGACTAGGCCACTCCAAAGTCTTCATTTTGTTTTTCTTCAGCCATTCAGAGGTGGACTTGCTGGTGTGTTTTGGATCATTGTCCTGCTGCAGAACCCAAGTTCGCTTCAGCTTGAGGTCACGAACAGATGGCCGGACATTCTCCTTCAGGATTTTTTGGTAAACAGCAGAATTCATGGTTCCATTTATCACAGCAAGTCTTCCAGGTCCTGAAGCAGCAAAACAGCCCCAGACCATCACACTACCACCACCATATTTTACTGTTGGTATGATGTTCTTTTTCTGAAATGCAGTGTTACTTTTACGCCAGACGTAATGGGACACACACCTTCCAAAAAGTTCAACTTTTGTCTCGTCAGTCCACAGAGTATTTTCCCAAAAGTCTTTTTGATGATCTGAAACATTAAAGTGTGACAAACATGCAAAAAAATAAGAAATCAGGAAGGGGGCCAACACTTTTTTCACACCACTGTATATATATACATATATATACATATATATATAATCAAAAGTGTAAAACTATATGATATAATATTATAGTTAATAATCATATCATGTTTTTATAATTTTAGGGGGGTATTGGAACATTATAAAAATTAACATCTGGTGTCTTATGAAACAATAAATGAAAATGTATATTAGGGATCCACTGTAAATAACAACAACAAACGTACAAAACAACAAAACTTGAATTAACACAACGCCCTGATTCCTCTCCCCAATTCTGTCTCTGAAACATCCCATATAAGAGATTTGACATCGTCATTCCTCTTCAGTTTCTACAGGAAATAAAGTTTCTTAGAACCTTGGATGCTGAAGCAGATCTGGGTAAAAAACAAACAAAAAAACACCGAAAACTACAAACTGATATTGACCAGTGAGAAAAAAACAGCAGTGAAATCCAGCAGTATGGAAAGAACTTGAGTGGTTGGATTACTTTTTATTTTTTTTGTATTTCCAAATTAATGGATTTAAGTATGAATTAGAAAGGTTCTGTCCAGCAAAATCATCCTGTTGAGTACTGATCCATATCCAGTGCAGTCAAGCTTCAGCCTTATTTCAAGAGTCCAAAGGTGACTGAACCTATGGGAATGCACAGGCAGTTACATTGAAAACCACAACAAAGTCAAACATTTGCTTATAATGGTCTCTTTCTTTCAAAAATAAGCAGAAGTATTTCTAATATCAGTGTTTCAAATGCAAAAACAATAAGAAATGCTCTTTGATATCATTTTGGCAGTTTAAGTCCAGTGAATGCTTCTGAAGAGGTTTTGAAAAGTGTGATTCAGAGTTTGCATTAGTTTGATAACTGAGGGTAAACAATTCCTTGGCATAGTTGATATTTTCACTTAATACATTTCTAAACCATAAATTAAAATCAACCTTTTGTTTTTAAAAAAACTGAGCACTTTACACAATATGACAGCCTTATGCCGACTGTCGACATGCTGACTTGAGTGTAAATTGTCAGATCGAATGAAATTACAAAGCAAAGCAATTACAGCCACACATTTGTAATACAAGAAATACAAATTCCAAAATCAGTCAAAAATTAAAATAAAAAAAATAACCAGAAATACAAAACATGTTGCCATTACTGAGAAAAAGAACTTAAATTCTAACCTCCCGTACTACTAAGAAACATTAGTGGATCACAAAAACTACTTTTTAAGACAGTGTGGTCTGTTATGTAAAGCAAATGTAAAAAACATTATTGTCTATGATGAAAAAGCACTGGTTTATAAATGGTTTTAAAAATGGTTTATTTGGGGTCAACAGGCCTTTTTTTTTATATATATATATACCCAAGATATTAGCAAAAGGTTGTATATTCAACTTTGCTTTGGTCAAGATTCTGACTTTTGGAATGTTGGTAATTGACTATTTAGCAAACACCAACATCAGCACCAATGTACGATTGTTCATCTGATATGCTACTCTTGGTACAATAAGATGCACGCGGGGGAAAAAAACAGACTTTCCATCCTTAAATGTCACTGATAACTGATAAGTTGGTCATTATGAAGCTCATTGTTATTACCTTACATTACTGAATTCTGATGCTTATTGACTTGTAAAAATGGTTTATTTGGGGTCAACAGGCCTTTTTTTTTTTATATATATATACCCAAGATATTAGCAAAAGGTTGTATATTCAACTTTGCTTTGGTCAAGATTCTGACTTTTGGAATGTTGGTAATTGACTATTTAGCAAACACCAACATCAGCACCAATGTACGATTGTTCATCTGATATGCTACTCTTGGTACAATAAGATGCACGCGGGGGAAAAAAACAGACTTTCCATCCTTAAAGGGAAAATATTTCATTCCTTCATATTAGCTGGCAAATCCCGTTATGATACTGTACTTCAGTTTTCTGATTCCATGCGACTGTCTTGTAAAAATCTATGATCCTTTCATTCAGATGCCGACTTATCAAGCACTTAAATCAATCCACATATCACAGGCATGCATTTCATCACAGTATCACAATGGCCGTTTAAAAGGTCATTACCTCAAACGATGCAAAACACATAATTTTTTTGTTACTGGAAACCCTGCATTTAAACTGAAATTAGCAACTCTCTTAAAAATATAAATAAATAAAATAGTGATATGGTATTTTGTCTGCTTTCACTCAAAGATACAAAAACAAAATCTGCGGAACACATCTGTAATTGACACATCTGACTGACAATGTACATTGGTAATATTTCAAACTAAAGTCTTTTGAGGGGAAGGGACATTTTTAAATAGAGAAATTATGAATGAAGAAAAAAACAACTAATAATTTTTGACATTTGTTTTGGAGCACTGTACATTACATTTTTTGATTATTTGAATCCTACTATTTTTCCACAAATGCATGGAATCTTCCAAATATGTAATTTAGGAATATAATCCACCCCTTTCTCTCATTTTCTTAATTGGATGCCCCCTTTGAAAGGCAAGTACAGTGAGCATCAGACCAAGATCTTCCCTGCCGTCCAAAGTTGACCTCTGCTGGTGATCTTGAACCTCTTGAAAGTGTGAAAACGTCACTGGGTGGATTCCAATTGGTTAAAACGGTGTGTGTTGGTGTGACTGTCTGTGTATAAGTGTGTTTAAGTCTTAAATAAATTAGGTGCATCGCTTATTAATAAATATCCTGCAGTTTCTCGCTGTCTCATTCCAACGAGCTCAGGTTCAAATGTCAAACTAATCAAGCTGGCAGAGAGGGCGGGTATTTCAGTGCATACCTGGCATCACTCTTAAACTTGAAGGTGTGCGTTAATGTCAGTCGATACGGTTACCGCAGATAGTAAAGCGGTCAATCTCCAGCAAGTCTTTTTTGGGCGCGCTGTGTTTAAGTTCGGTATCGTCCTGAATAAGGCTTTTCTCTTCTGATTCATCTGGTGTAGTGAGGAACTGATCTGATTCGCTGGTGGGGATCTGAGGGGCGGGGCATTCATCCCTTTGGGTGGGTTGAGTGGTGACTGATGCAGACATGCCCTCCTCCGCTGGCTCACCTTTAGAGGGGTATGGACACAATGGGTTAGTGAGAACAAAACCTTGACTCTGCAAACTATTTGCTGTCTATTATCAGGCTTCTCTCTATTATGTGGGTCAGAAGATGTGCATGTGTGTTACCTGGTGGTTCGCGTGTGTGTTTGGTATGGTGGGCTCTGCTGGACACTCTGCTGGGAGCTGCAGAGGGGGGATTTTGAAACAGCTTCTCCTCCATATTTGCCTCTTTCACATACATACAGGATTTCCCCAACAACACAATACTGTTCAGCACCTTCAGGGTGATCATACTGAATAAACACACACAAACACACAAACACACATTCAGATCATATACGCCACTGGTCAAATTTTAGGATCAGTTAATTTTTTTAAAAAGGATTCTTATGTTCAACAAAGCTAAGAGTAAAAACAGTTATATTGCAAAATATTATTGCACTAACTGTTTTCTATTTTGATTTATTTTAAAATGGAATTTATTCCTGTCATGGCAAAGCTGAATTTTCAGCAGCGATTACTTTAGTACTCAAAAAAAAAAAAAAATTAGCATTAATATCCCAGTTGGAAATGGTTGTGCTGCTTAATGAAGCGAGGAAATACAGTTTCTTTCGATGAACAAAGTTTGAAGGACTTTATTTATTTGAAACTAGGGCTGTGCAATTAATCGCATGTGATTGTCATGCGCATCTCGTCAGTAAAGCCGGTTCCGTGATTGGTAGTAAATCGCCATCACCTGCTTTCAGATGGAGCGGCATTTACTACACAGTTCACTGACAATTAGGCAATATCGCGTTCATAATCGAATGCGATTCATCTGCAATTATGAACGCGATATGGCCTAGCTTGTCAGTGAACTACGGCTCTGTGTAGTAAATGCCGCTCCATCTGAAAGCAGGTGATGGAGATTTACTACCAATCACGGAACCGGCTTTACTGACGAGATGCGCATGACAATCGCATGCAATTAATTGCACAGCCCTATTTGAAACAGAAATCATTTCCATCATTATAAATGTCTTTACTGTCATTTTTAATTATTTTAATATAGCCCTGCTGAGTAAAAGTATACATTTCTTTAAAGAAAAATCACAGCGATGCCAAACTTGAAAATAAAAAAAGTTGGTCATACTTTATTTTAAGGTCTAATTCTCGCCATTAACAAACCACTAACTACAACTTTTGCCTCATACTCATAATTTGCTGCTTTTTTAATAGTTAGAAAAGTAGTTGTTAGGGTAGAATTAGGGATGTAGAATATGTTCATGCAGAATATGTGCTTTATAAGTACTAGTAAACAGCCAATGTGTTAATAACAGGCATGCTAATAAGCAACTGGTTAATAGTGAGTATTGGTCCCTATACTAAAGTGTTACCAAAAAGTTTATCTTAATTTGTGTTCCGAAGATGAACAAAGGTCTTACGGGTTTTGAACGACATGAGGGTGAGTAATTAATGACAGAATTTTCATTTTGGGGTGAACTAACCCTTTAAAGTGTTAAATAGAACAGTAATGCATGTTAACAAGAGCAGTGGAGCAAAATGACAAATTGCTAATTATTGCAAACAATGGATTTATGTTTCTGCTTTTACTTTGTACTGCATGATAGATTTAGTATTGTGATTATTATGAAATAAGGAGGGAGGTTACCAGCAGAGCAAGAGGAAGAGGAATGAAGCCCATCCGCCTAGACACACTGTCACTGTAGTCTGTGTATGCCTGGAAAACGCACACAAATATCAGCATCTTATTAATAAAGCTGGACAAAATGCTCTTCAAATTAAGTCCATGTAATTAGAACCATGAATCATTTGTTGAAATTAAAATAATTTTGATACATAATTTGACAAACGTTCAGACGATTATTGCTTTATTATTGATTCTTGCTTCAAAAGGATTTCTGATATGATAAAATGAACATGCACTTACATTCTTCTGTCTGCTGCTGACCAGATCAAATGCCAAGCTCGCTCTGTATTCACTATAGACCTGCGCACACACACAGTTACAAGTAATGATGACTTGTGGTTCAGTAATTCAAGAGTCAAATATTAAATTAGTAAACTAAAAGATTCAGTGAAAGATTCATTAGCATGATTCCATCAAAAAACTCAAGTGTTTAAGAGTCTTTTCGAATAATTCATTAAAGAGCCAGTTCATAAGAGTCATTCATGTAACGGACTACTCAGATTGCGCTGTATGCTTGTGGTCCTGGCCCTTTTAGCTCATGACATTCAATTCAGACTGTAAACTCACATGGTGGTGCGGAAAACACTTATCTTATAATAAATAATCTTTTCTTCACTAAGACCTGACTAACTGACAGACTGACAAAGTTAATTAATGTCAGAGGGTCAAGCAGCTTTACATAACCACGTTCTTTTGCCATTGGCTGTTGTAGGACAAATAGATTCACAATACTTCCCTGTCTCATCACTTTTAATAGTCTCTGAATTAAACTTTAGTAGCAAAATATTTGCTAAGTCTAATTCACTTTTGTGAATGAATTCAAATCAATGCCCATTCAATAGATCGATTTATAACTATGATTCAACGACTTGTGTCATCGCTAAAAAAGTTTACTGAGGTCTCTGTGTGGCATTTTATATATAATAAAATGTAAAAAAAAAAAAAATTTAAATATTGCTTACGGCTTGTTATTTTTATAACGGTGCATATAAATGAAATGATTAGATATCATTCTCACTTTTGTTCATTTAATGAAATATAGAGGGAAAAACGAGCCTAGAGTATTAAACGTGAGTATAAAACGTGAATCTACACTACTATTCCAATTTTTTTGTTTATTTGTTTTTGAAAAAAGTCTTTAATGCTCACTAAAGCTGCATTTATGTGATTAAAAATAGTTATATTGTATGTAACAGTAATATTGTTAAATATTATTATTTATTTTAATAGAAAAATTATTAATATTTTAACATATTTTAAAATGTAAATTATTCCTGTGATGACAAAGCTGAACTTTCATTGTTATATGTTGATTTGGTGCTCAGGAAACATTTCTCATTATTTATTATTTTCAGTTTTGAAAACATCTCCATTCTAGCGTAACCTCAGTTTCCTGAGATGAGGGAATGATATTGGATATTGGTTTACTCAACATTGTGTCAGTAGCTGACACTACGGGGATTGTGCAAAAGTCCTACCATGCTACTGCAAAAGTCCCACTCAACATACAGCAAATGGAGGGAAGACATGGAATATTTCCAGGTACATGATACTCGTTCTTCATTTGAAAGACATATTGCACAAGCATCAGTAGCACCACATATCTACAAGTAAAGAGTAGTGACAACAGCCCTGCTGGTGTTATAGGATATATAATAGTGATATCTGTGAGACCTGGTTTAATTAGCACTGTCATATCTGACTATAACATACCGTATCGCCCAGAGGTCCTCAACCACCGGGTCGCGAACCACTACCGGGCCGTGGAAGAATTGCTACCGGGTCACAAGAACGTTCTGGGAAAAATGTGTTTAGATATGACACTCTGTTATTTATTTATGTTAATGATTGTTCTAATTATTCTGTATTTTCTTTGTATGTGATTGATGTGGAGTAGCAATTTGACAATTTCATGTTAAATAAGTAAATGAAAGATTGCTCTGATCTGTCACATATTAGGAGTTAAACGGATCGAATATTTCCAGGTACATGATACTCGTTCTTCATTTGAAAGACATATTGCACAAGCATCAGTAGCACCACATATCTACAAGTAAAGAGTAGTGACAACAGCCCTGCTGGTGTTATAGGATATATAATAGTGATATCTGTGAGACCTGGTTTAATTAGCACTGTCATATCTGACTATAACATACCGTATCGCCCAGAGGTCCTCAACCACCGGGTCGCGAACCACTACCGGGCCGTGGAAGAATTGCTACCGGGTCACAAGAACGTTCTGGGAAAAATGTGTTTAGATATGACACTCTGTTATTTATTTATGTTAATGATTGTTCTAATTATTCTGTATTTTCTTTGTATGTGATTGATGTGGAGTAGCAATTTGACAATTTCATGTTAAATAAGTAAATGAAAGATTGCTCTTATCTGTCACATATTAGGAGTGGTCATTCTCTGTGCTTTAAATATTTTTTTTCTTGCTTATCCGAAAAAAATAGTCCGATCTGTGACTAAAAAAAACACAATATAATGCGTTGAACCACTATATAATGCTATTATAATACTATATAATAGCCTAATATATATATTAGCATTTCGGAAGGCATCTACACCTGGTCTTTTCAAAATCGGATAGCTATCTAAAGTGACCAGATGTAAACAGGCTCTAAGAATAAAGCAAATGTGTGACAGAACAGCTTTAGACATAACCTCGGCCACAAAAAGCTAGCTCTCCTGTACTGACAGAACTCGAGATGATAGCAAAGAAACACCCAGATTGTAAAATCTGGCAAAAGTATTCGGCAAAATCCATCCAGCTGCTAAGCAGATGTCCTCCACAGACAGTCCATTTGCCCATGCCCAAGAGGAAGCCATACCTTGTGTGGAGTGGGCTCAAACCCCTAATGGACATTTAGAGCTTTGAGAGCTGTAAGATGGAGCTATCACATCAACAATCCAGTCTCAGCTTTAAAACAGGCTGGCCTTTAGTGTGGCTGCCAAAGCACACAAAAAGCTGCTCTAAAGGGCCTAGAGTGCTCAAAATAAACACGCAATGCGCATACAGGACATAGTAACTGCAAAAAATAGTATCTCCTGTGGCTGGCTCTTTTGGAGTGAGAACAAACAAAGTTATAACCTCGGCTCTGAATAGCATTAAGAGCACCTTTATTTAACTCTGCAGTGACCTGGGCCAAACTGCATGCAGGATTCATGAACTGATAAAGCGTGCATGTCCTCAACTCACTTATACCTGATGCGAGTGCAAGTAAGAGAACTGTCTTAAGGGAGAGCGTGTTCAAGGTTCATGGAGGGTCTGTTAGATCTCTCAGGGCCAGAGCTAGATCCCAAGTTGGTACCATGGAAGGGTAGGCAGGATTCAGCTTCTTGCACTTTTCACCAAAACATTCTTACCGGATGATTATCAATTTCACCATGAAAAGTTATAGTTATAGTGGCTACATACATTTTAAGCATAGAAGCATGGCCACCATCTAAGTGCTCTTGTAGAAAAGATATAATAACTGATAATGGACCATTCACAGGGTCTGCTTCACACAAGCTCTTGAAGACTCTCCATTTATGGGCATAGAAGCACCCCATAGAAGGGGCTCTTGCCTCAGTAATAGTACTCAACATGCATTGCAGAAGTGCATCTGATACTGGTGTGCTCTACTGAATGGCCAAAAATGCTAATTCCACAACTCTGTGTTGGAGTGCCAGATTGAGCACCCCGCTTGTGACAGAAGGTCTCTCAGTGGAATAGCCCAACAGAATAGATTCCCTCTTCTCCCTGATCTTGCACACTACTTGATGTAAGAATTTCACTGGTGGGAACACATACTTAAGGTCTTTGCACAATGAATCCAAAATTTTCGTATGTGTTTTTTCATATTCGTCATCCTAAATATACGTTACGCACAGAAACCTTGCACACTGAGTCCGATGCGTATGAATTAATCCGTTGCGAAAAATTTTGCAAAACAATACAAAATGGAGTCTTCAAGCAATGAGAATTATTTTTTTGTCATAGAAAGAGGAAATATTGGGTCCATCTAATGCTGAGATTGCGTAGAGTGGAAGGAGAGTTAAAGCTGCGGGATTATCCCAAGCGATTCAAAGTTTACTACAGGATTTTGATGCTTTGGTAGCAATACTAGAGTCACATATTTAAAAGAAGACCACCAATTTCCGTGAACCAATTGATCCTGAACAGAGACTGGCAGTATGTCAAAGGTATGGACACACACGCACCAAACTGTGGCATCGGAAAGGTGTGCGCAAGGCATTGAAACCAGCATACCATTTTGGCTTTCGCTTCTACGGTGGCTCTGAGTTGTCAAAACACCTCTAAAAATCAAGTAGATATAACTGCACACCGGAGATCTCCAAAATGGGGCGTGAACTCCAAAAGTGGGCAGAACCTCCAAAATGGGGCGGGGTCTCCTCGCGCAAAGACTTTCACCATTGGCTCTGGCTCCAGCCAATTGTTATTGACTTACATTTCAAAATAAAACTTTATAAATTAAACATTGTTTCTAGTTCAGACTGCATGAATAAAAGCGTATATGTTAATAAAGCAGAAAACAGCTGCTTGTGACACATTTGCACCGCAGGCACCCTCAGCATTATGGCAAAGAACCAAAGCCCCCCGTTAACATGTGAGTCAGCAGTGGGTCACGACACGGGAGTCTAATAACCATCTCTCACTCCTCTGAACTACGGTCCCCCTAGCAAAGACTGCATGAGTGTGTGCGAGCTCTGTGCGTGAAAGGTCTGGACTGCGCTAAACGAGTTGCGACTGGACGTAATTATCACTGTAACGTCAGTTCATCATTTTAATATTTCATCGGTAACAGTTTCCATATGAGAAGCAGCATTTTTGGGGTGGAAATAAACTTGGATTTCGCACACAGACTTTAATCTTGAACCAGATCTGCTACGTACTTTGAGTTTGAAATGTTTGTCCAGTTTGAGTAAAAAAGCTGCACTTAGTCGTACTGTATTATTAACACAAACAGATCATTTCCACTTGTTTACTGGTGGACAGCTCCTTGTGTTTAATTGTATACGGTCAAAATGTAGGTTTTTATGGGTTATACAAAATATCAGAACTAGATTTTTACATTTTAAGGAAAAAAGTGAGTCGTGATTGGCCGTGGCATATTTGCCAGTGTGTTGCTAATGTGTTCATTAAAAAAAAAATTCCTGTTTGATCTGGTGTTTTGAGTGGTTGGTCGGTGTTTTCTTACCAGCCCACCCCGAAGGGTGACCAGACGTCCTGATAAAATCATGACGACCCCTGTTTTACGTATTCCAGTCAGGACGACATTTTTCTGGATAATTAGTCCTAGCTGTGGTTTGATTGCGAAATAAACATTTTAAATGGACATCCCTATGATTCATGCTTTTTCATGCTCATAAGGAACCAGCAGTAGTGTGATGTTTAAGTAACAAGAGTGGGTGGGTTAGTAGTTCTTTGACCCATTAACAGCGGTACTACATAAAGACCAAACTACATCTGTTGTTTCCTCTTCAGTTGAGGAGTAAACTGACAACATCCAACGTGCCCCTGCATAATGATGGAACTAAGTTAAGTACAGGGTCTTTTTATTACCCACCATCTGAAAAAAGTGAATCTAATAGCCTTTAAATACAAACCTACTTACTTCTGGAAATCTGACAAACCATTTCTATTGCCAGGCATCTTCAAAAAATTGAAGGAGAAACCTATTCAGCCGTAAGAGCAGATACATTTTTGCCTTCTGTTGGGTTTCTGTAGAAAGTTTAGGTTTCAATTTAAAGTTTAGGTTTGACTCATTGTGTGTCCAAAGATCAGATGTATCCTGAATTCCAGGCTATTTTCAAGAAATACTTTAATCTCTTCTTAAATATCTCGAATCACCTTACTGTTCTATACACTGTAAAAATGATCATGATTTTAACAGCAAAAGACTGTAAAAATGCTACAAAAACCTGTTAATTGGTTAAACAGTAAGTTTCCGTAGCTACTATTTACAAGTAGGTATAACTGCAGACCGGAGATCTCCAAAATGGGGTGTGAACTCCAAAAGTGGGCAGAACCTCCAAAATGGGGCGGGGTCTCCTCGCGCAAAGACTTTCACCATTGGCTCTGGCTCCAGCCAATTGTTATTGACTTACATTTCAAAATAAAACTTTATAAATTTAACATTGTTTCTAGTTCATCTAAAATAAAATATGCTATATAAGTAAATATTCACCGTGAGAGCAGAGCCCAAATCTCGTGGCCAGTGGTGTTAGTTTGCCAGTTTGAACCTCTGCTTAATGATATAAACGGGAATCACCCACGAGCTCTCCCGCGAGCCGTCCCAGCGCAGCGCAGCGCAGCGCAGGGGAAAGATTTTACTCTATCGCTTTGTTTTAAGCAACGGGGGCCTGAACTGCAACTTTCTTTACCACGCTATTCAGCGCCAATCCCGCCGTTCAGTCAATTTCACTGGTTAAGGTTAGGGTCAGGTGTGGGGTAGGGTTAGGGGTTAGCATTTTTTGTAGCATAATGTAGGAAATCAACACTTTTTGCCTGTCTGTCAATGGGAGGAAGCAACGCCCTATTTTGGAGTTCCCGCCCCCATTTGGAGATCTCAAGGCTGCAGTTATACCCTTCTCCTAAAAAGACTCAGTGTGCAATGACCTTTAGAGTTGACTGCGTGGAGAAGAATAACAGCAGAAAATTAGTGTTCGCTGCTGATGCTAAAAATTGACCTCTGCTACTTTGAATATGTTCCATATCATATCCACTACTTAAAATGTAATCTCCACTCCTCGAGGACTATCCTGCTGCCCTTGACAGAATCGCAAAGGGCTCCCCAGCCCATGCTTGATGCATCCATCGTGACAGATATTTCATCTGAAAATCTGTCCCATTATCACGCCCAGTTCACACAGAGCTGTGCTTTTCCAGGGAGATATAACATCCAGGCATTCACGTGTCACAAAGATGCACAATAGACCCGTGTACCAAGCATGAAATTTGACACAGGTTTTTAGCCAGAGCTGCAGTGGCCACATAAGAAACAGGCCTAGCTGACATACTGTTGAGGCTGCAGCCATCAGCCCGAGCTGTGGAACAGCTTAAACCGTTAGTTCACCCAAAAATGAAAATTAGCCTACAAGGCATCCTAGGTGTATATGACTTTCTTCTTTCAGACGAATCCAGTCAGAGTTATATTAAAAATGGTCTTTGATCTTTCAAGCTGTTTAATGGCAGTCAGCGGGTGTTGCAGTGCATCAGTCCAAAATAAGTGAAATAAAGTGCATCCATTCATAATAAAAAGTGTCTCACATGGCTCCGGGGGGTGAACAAAGGCCTCCTGTAGCGAATCGATGCTTTGCATAAATACATTATGCTGTTTTGTTCATAATTGTTTATGCAATTTAAGAAATTTAAAATAAAATTTTTCTAAAGTTAATTTAGACGTAATGCACGTTTTTTTATAGAGTTACTTCTTTGCGTTGACAATTTAAATGCGCTGCAGGTCATAAAAAATTTCAATAATTATCGATACCGAACGATATGAAACATTATATCGTTGATAAATATTTTAGCTATATCGCCCAGCCCTACTTGAGAGTGAGTAATTCATGGACTAATTTTAATTTTTGGGTGAACTAACCCTTTAAACACAAAGACCTTTTTTTTACTCATCATCACCAGCAAAAATGTCATGCAACATCTTCCTCTTCCTCACAGGACAATCAAAAAAAAATGTCATCATTATTTGATGAACGGAAAGTTCAACAGAACAGTGTTTATTTAAAAAATAATTCTTTTGTTAAATTACAAATGTCACTATTGATCAATTTCATGCACCCTTGCTGAACGTCTTAAAAAAAAAAAAAATCTTACTGACCCCAAACATTTAAACAGTAGTGTACTTAATGAGAATTAGAGTTTGGTAGAAATTCTGGTTCTGAATTAAAAAAAAAAAATTAATAAACAATTTAATTCATATTAAGATGCATATTGAATATGGTAAAATTGCTAGAAATTATTAAAAAAAATAATTGCTAGCATCCACCTCTAGGAAAGATACTGTACGAGAGAGAGAAATATGTTCATGTGTGTGCTGTGACACTAATCTTCCTGCCTAAACTAAGCAGATCTGTCTCTAATCCCTGCCAGTAACTACACTCCTCTTTCTGTCATTACATATCTCTCTACCCCCCATCCACAGTGTTTTTTGCCTGCTCTGCCCCTATTTTTTTTATCTTTTCCCTCTCTTTTGCCTCTTTCAGGACCATATTTAAGGACCGTTTTGTTTGAAGTGTCACTTATCTTTCATCTTATGAGTATGTCAACAGTAGAGGTGCCCTGCACTGGACAGAATGTGTGAAACCATCCCCACTGCTAAAGAGAGTTCCACTGCTGGCTCTGTGTGTGCTGATAGATTTGGGTCAGGGTTATCCAAGACACAGAGTGTCTGATTTTCAGACACACTCCCAAAGGAAACCTGTCTCTCTTTGTAAAGACTTCCTCTTGACTGGGACTGTTTTTATTTTATTTTTTTAGACAAGAAAGAACATTCCAGAATGGGGAAGCCGTTTGGTTTACATTTACATTTAGTCATTTAGCAGACGTTTTTATCCAAAGCGACTTACAAATGAGGACAATAAAAGCAGTCAAAACTAACAAAAGAGCAACAATATATAAGTGCAAATGACAAGTCTCGGTTAGCCTAACGCAGTACACGTAGCAAGGTGTATATATATATATATATATATATACATATATATATATATATTATACACACACACACCTATACACACACACACACACAAACAAAGAAAAACAAGTAGATAGAATAGAAAAAAATAGAAAGCTAGTGTTTACTAAGCAGATCTGTCTCTAATCCCTGCCAGTAACTACACTCCTCTTTCTGTCATTACATATCTCTCTACCCCCCATCCACAGTGTTTTTTGCCTGCTCTGCCCCTATTTTTTTTATCTTTTCCCTCTCTTTTGCCTCTTTCAGGACCATATTTAAGGACCGTTTTGTTTGAAGTGTCACTTATCTTTCATCTTATGAGTATGTCAACAGTAGAGGTGCCCTGCACTGGACAGAATGTGTGAAACCATCCCCACTGCTAAAGAGAGTTCCACTGCTGGCTCTGTGTGTGCTGATAGATTTGGGTCAGGGTTATCCAAGACACAGAGTGTCTGATTTTCAGACACACTCCCAAAGGAAACCTGTCTCTCTTTGTAAAGACTTCCTCTTGACTGGGACTGTTTTTATTTTATTTTTTTAGACAAGAAAGAACATTCCAGAATGGGGAAGCCGTTTGGTTTACATTTACATTTAGTCATTTAGCAGACGTTTTTATCCAAAGCGACTTACAAATGAGGACAATAAAAGCAGTCAAAACTAACAAAAGAGCAACAATATATAAGTGCAAATGACAAGTCTCGGTTAGCCTAACGCAGTACACGTAGCAAGGTGTATATATATATATATATATATATACATATATATATATATATTATACACACACACACCTATACACACACACACACACAAACAAAGAAAAACAAGTAGATAGAATAGAAAAAATAGAAAGCTAGTGTTTGTTTTTTGTTGTTTTTTTAAATAAAGAATAAAAAATAAAAAAAGATAAATATAGATAAAGTAGAATTAAAATAGAATAGAAAGTGTTAGAGTTAGAGGGTCAAATAAAGGTTTAAAGGTCATGTCATAGTTCTCAAGTTGTTTTTCTTTAGTTTATTCTAGATAAACGTATATTAGTGTCTTGTCATTTCAATAGCATCAGGTATAGCTTACAAACCTTCCCTTTATACTAAGCCCACAATCACTACTGCATTCAGGTTACAGGATTTCATTTTTAGTTCATTCGATGTTGTTCATATTTAGTTCATATTTGAACTAAAGTTGTCTCAATATCTTAACAGAAAATGTATAGCTCAGACAGGAAGTAGTGTGTATTTTTTTTACTTTTAGGTTTTGTTATTTCATTTTATATTTTTAAATATTATTATTTATGTTATTTAATTTTGTTTAATATTACACCAAAAAAATCTAAATACTAATATAAATAGAAAACAGTTGTTTTAAACTGTAATAATATTTCACAATATAACAGTATTTACTATTTTTTGATCAATATGGCAAACTTTTGATCAGTGGTGTAAATGTAACTACAAAATTTCAACATTTTGGTTCAGCTAATAATACTGGTACAATACATATTATGGTAGTTACTCAAATATTGTAGCTACAATACTACCTTTTGAAGAATACAACAATAACTTGAACTCACATCTGCTGTAATGTCATTAAACTTTGTGATGAAGGCATGTTTGACAACATCCACTGTAATCTCTGAGGCTATCACCATACAAACATCAGGAAACAATACCCATAGATGATCTATAACCAATAAACAATGATTAATACACAAATCAATGTCATGTATATGCACAAACTCGGAAATGAGTCAGTTGTTAACAGGATACCTGGATTCCAGGAGAACTGCTCCATGTTTCTGAGACAGACGATTAGTAAGAGTGTGTAGTTTGTAAATCTTTCTTTAATGTCTATAGTGAGAAAGACAGAAAGGAACAGTGAGACAATTCATCAGTGACAATTTGAGATAGACATGTGTAGCGTCTGGACCACTCAAACACACAATATATATTTTGTTTTTATATTTAACAAATACTCTGTAACCCCCCTCAGTTAACAAGCCATATGAGGACCCATGAACCCTTC
>NW_015647958.1:734686-740167 GCF_001515625.1 Sinocyclocheilus rhinocerous
TTGTCTATGACCAAAAATGTAAGAAGATATGTTTTCAGTGGACTTTTAAAATTTGCTTTGCTTTTTTTTTCTTTTGATTTAGTCGAGTTGGTTTTGCATCAAACACAATGTGATTTTCGGCAATCGAGATCAGACAGCAACAGCACATTTTTCCGCTTGGGCGAGCGCTTTGTGGACAGCTTACCTCGCACATTACATCTGCCACAGACCAGCAAATCACTGAGAACGCGCTATAATCCTGATGAGTCAAAGCAACAGAGCGGAGGCGAGAAAGCTGCGGAGAATCCGCTCGCCCGGAAGCAACCGCAACTGGTAGATTTAAAGAAAATTACTGCCGTTTGGCAAATAAATCATTGTACGTACTTATTCCTAACTCTTTAATATAGAGAAAAAAAAACATACATCAATATAAACCCCACAAAAGGAGGCATGAAAGTGTGTTCCTTCATTTAAGGCAATATACAGCAACTAAGATTAAGAAATTAAGGTCATTTGTAGTGTATTTAATTTAATTTAACCAAATAAATTAACCAAAGCCATTAATGTTACTGTCAAGGTAGTTTGCTTGTACTCACATTATTAGACATCATAATGGTGAGCAGTGACTTGTTGTGTGAATTGAAAGCCACGTTCAGAGTGGTGGCCTGGACCATAATCAGAATGGCATGTAGAACTGGATTATTAATTAAGGAAAGTTATAACCCATGACTGATTGTAATACATCAAATATGACACAACACTTGAATTTAAATTAAATAATAAAACAATTAATAAATACAACTGAGCAGTTTCAGTGTAGTTAAATAGATTTCATGCAGAGCTTGAAGCTGTAGAGTTTAAGTAACACAATCTTTAGTTTTGTATTTATTAGTGTATTAATTTTACTCACACATTATATTAAATATATGCAAAAATATTATAAATTAATTATCATTTTATTTCTTTAAATTCTTAGTTTGAATATTTAATTATTCAAATCTATATAAAATGATCTTTATTTACATCTAAATATGACTATTTGGCATTTGAAACAAAGCAAGTGTGAAGGATACAGACGTAGAGAACAGCCATGAAGAAGTGTGGGATGACTCCTATATGAGCTCTTTTTCTCTCTTTAGGTTCAGTGGCAGTCCAGTACAAAGCATCCAGAATATCCTGACCGAAAGATGAAAACAAGCGATCTGCCACCTAGAGGAGAAACAGAGAGTGTTCATTCAACTACTGCTAATATAAAAGCAATAAATGTGAGTGTTGTGATACTGTACCTCCAGCATGTTGTAGATGATGTAGAGTTTTATGACAGACTGACCCCGGATCAGGTGGTACATCATGGAGTAATCCACATAATGCATCATGAAATAACACAGAACTATGATGAAACCCTTCAGAACATCACACACCTGAGCAGGCTGCAAGATACGAGATCCACTGCACAAACACACACGCACATAAACGAGAAAAAACTTCTTCAGGTTAAATTGGCTCCACAGACATTACACAATGGAAGGATAACTGATTATAATCACAAAGCAGCTCTTCTATTAGTTAGATCTTCTTCCACACACAGCCACTGGGTTAGTGGTCTTGCGTCACACACTCAGTGGTGCATGCATCATGCTAAACTCATGACTTGTGCTAGGGAAAGATCAGCAGTGTAAATGAACCCAAACACATACACAGCATTAAAATATTTAATATATTTTAACTAAAACAGTTAATTTATTCTAAACTGTTATAATAATTTTATGTAAGTAAATTAAATATAATTAAAATACAGTATTTACAAAGTGTAATTATTTTCTCTAACAACAATTCCATTACAAGCTTTACTAAATGATAAAGTAATAAATATGAAACAATTCATGATTGAGTGTTTTGGTATGACACATAATTATTTACATAAATATGCTGAAATCACAAAATGCCATTAGAAAGTCCAAGAGCAGCAATCCATTGTTTTGGATTACTGACAAGAACAATATAACAAGCTTTACATTCACAGGCTCAAGAACTGGATTTAGACAGCTATTTGCACTGAAATAGCTGTCAAAAAAATGCTGATTTAATTATGTCGAAGTGCCTGGCAGGTAGAGCATATGCACTGGTATTTTTGTATAAATGACCTGAGCTCTTTAAAAATAAATAAATAAATAAAAATACTATGTTACAAAACATTTCTATTTTAAACAAATGCTGTACTTCTGAATGTTCTATTGTCATGGTTTCCACAAAAATAAATTGGCAGAACTATTGATAATAAGAAATGTTTCTTGAGCACCAAATCTTTAGAGCATTAGAACGGCTTTATATTTCAAAAAATAAGAAAGTATTCTTTTTAATGTTTTGAAATACAAAAATTATATTAGTTTGTAGTTTAGCATTCTGTTTTTACTGTTTGTTTGTTTTTTGATCAAATAAATGCAGCCTTGGCGAGCATGAGAGCACCTTTTTAAGGAAAAATCTAAAATCTTATTGACCCCAAACTTTTGAATGACAGTGTATTTTAATATACTACTATTAAGTGCTTGTTACTAAACAAAATGCAATCAGTGTTAGTATTTACACTGGGGTGCTAACAGTATGTGCAACTATTTACTCTAACTGTAAACAGAATCTACATTCCTTTAAACATAATTGGCTTCTGCCAATTATATTTTGTACAAGAAATGACGCATAATTCATTAGGTACTGTAATGCATGCACTGAATGCAATTTACTGAAGTTTCATTATCAGATGCTATTTACGATATACTGCATTATTATTATATTACATTAAGTATTGTTTCTCCTCCTATCACAGCATTCACTTGTTGAACATGACCACACTGCCATCCTGTGACCGATCATGCAAGTACACCCTGAACACTGAAAGAAGAACAGGAGAATTCTGGGAATGATCTCAGATGATTTTAGTAGTCCAGGGTGAAATCAAAGCACAACAGTGCAAAATTAGACCGCTATGGCAACTGAAGCCTAGTGTGTGTGTGTGTGTTTGAACACAGCCACTGCAATCATACCAGCACGGGTGTGTGTGCTTAAAGCAGCTGCAGTCGTTTTTTTCTGCATACCTGCTCTTTTTGCAGTAGGGGCATATACTAGCCCTGCAGGCAGAAGAATATACAGTGAACAGCAGCTTTATGCACAATCATTTTGGGCTTAAGGGTGTGTGGGTATTTGTATGTAATAACACTGAAAGAAAAAGTTGGACAGCTCAGATGTTTCAACCTGTTAGATTATCAGAATATTATGAAAGTACTACTTTTGGGAATATTCCACCACGCATATCCTGAGAACAGCGTGTGTATTACCTGAGGCCGCAGCAGGGCAGTGTCAGCAGTCTGATCAGGGCCAGCAGCACTCTGAGGGGCAGCAGAGTGAACACGTACAGAAACACATCCAGACACAGGAAAAACCCAAACATCATCAGCTACAGAGAGAAAAAGAGAGACCAGTGATATCCTGGATGTGGTATGTGGTACAACTTACTTCAATTTTACAAAAAAAGGACCATTAAGTTGAATAAAAGTAGTAGATAAAACTTGCCATTGGTAACTTAACAGTTGCTGGTAGCCATTAACTTATATAGTACTTTTTTTTTATTCCATATTATGCCAGTCAATGGCTACCAGCAACTGTTTGGTTACCAACATTCTTCAAAATATCTTATTTTATGTTTAACAGAAGAAAGAAATTCATAGGTTTGGGACAATTGGGTATTATTATTGGATGAACTATCCATTTAAGAACCCTGACACACATACATACATGTATCATTATTTTTGCATTTCTGTTTGGTGGCAGATAAATCAAACATCAGGTTTAATGCACAGAGTAATAAAGGATACTGTACAGAAGAGATGAGTGCATGTAAGCGTGTATGGACTATGCATTTGTGTTTGGTACCTTCTCCAGTTCTTTTGGAATACGCAGGCAGGTATAGACCCTCTCTCTCCGCTCAGTGTATTTGGCCTCATTGTGCTCCAGAAAATATCCTCTAGTCAACTCAGCCCTAATAAACCTCACAAGAGAGAGATCTGCACACAAATAAACACACACATGAATGTGTAGTCCAACACAATGAAACCATTTTACTCATTATTTAGCACTATCCTGTAAACACAGACATGTAAAGGATGGAAGCTCAAAACCTGCGTGTGTGAAAAAAGAGGTTGAATAAACGAGTGTACCAGCATTAACTGCTGTTCATTTCTTTCATATGCACACAGCAAATAAACATGTACCATTATAAAATACAGAGAGTTACAGGGGTAACCTAAAGTGGGTTTCAGAAGTCTCCTCTTGTGAAAATGCTGTAATAGATACTTATTTAGGATTTTAGAATTTCGTTTTCCAATATAAGATACTTTAAATTTGAGATAATTTGCTCATTAAAACAAGCAAATTAGCAAAATACTTTGAACTGTGCTCTATTTTAAAACTTTGCCTGTTTTAATTTGAATGTTTATTTAGTACTCATGATGTTTTTATTGTACCAGCAAAATAATTAAGTGTTTTAAACGACATTTGTCTTTTACAATCTGCAATAATGTAGAAAGGTCAAAACAAAGCAAAACGGAAAATAAAATGGGTGTTCATTTAAATAATTCATCATTCTTTATTTTACGTTTTTAAAACTTTAAACTTTGTTTAAAGATAAAACTTCAATGCCAGATTTTCTAGATCATTGTACAAACAAACCTAAGAACTAATTTAAGCAATCTTCTCACAAAGGCCCAATAAGCAAATTTTCTTTGCATTATGTTTATAATATTAAAGCAGTAAAAGCTTTGACTAGGAACACAGTTGACACAGCTGTTATGTGATAGTACACACTGGTAACACACTTGATTTACAGCAGAGCAGATCAGTGACATAAATGTTCTATTTAAGCAGAACAGAAAGTACTGGACTGTTTTTAGGGCATGTTTATGTTGACCTAAGGCCAAATGTGTTGTGATAAGGGCAAGACAGATGAACAGCACACATTGTGAATGAGTTCTGTGGCCAACACACACACATTACTTTCTATTTATAACAGTAATAGAGAAGGATAAACTTGAGGATGAACACACTAAATGGGAAAACAAACACAGAGATTGGACAGAAAGAGCGAGAGAGCTAAAGAGATAACAGCTCCTCTTGTGTATGTAAGTGTCTTATGACTGGGTTGTATGACAAAGCGACTAAATGTATCATCCAAAGAACATGTCTTCATGACAACCTCTAAAAGCTTGTGACAAGAAGACCTTAGCAAAAGTCAAAAGAACAGAGAAAAGAGGCCCTCGGTTTCATATATGATGTGTATTTAAAATGAGGTAGCTTGGATAAACTGACAGCCAAAACCCATTTTTTGGGAAAAATTTTTTAAAATTATATAAAACATAAAATATAATAATAATAATAATAATACTTACTTGAAGTATATATTTTTTTATTATATTTTATGTTTTATATTATTTTTTTTTGGCTGTCAGTTTATCC
>NW_015647958.1:740411-747049 GCF_001515625.1 Sinocyclocheilus rhinocerous
GTGTGTGTGTGTGTGTGAGTGTGTGTGTGTATATATATATATATATATATGAATATATTTACTTGAAGTATCCCTTGAGATTTTAAGTTAATATTTAAATAATTTAACAACATATTTGCATGTTCATGATTCTTGGATGTTGATTTATGGTCACATGACATGCAGGTAAACAACTAAAATGTTTTGATTTAGATTTTTTCTATTAAAAATAACTTATTTTACATTTACATGCTATAATTAGCAGCTTTTCATTTATTCACAACACCCTAGCCTGCAGTTCCCTCATGAATCCCAGGGGTTTGCAAACCCCAATTTAATTATATCTATAATTACGCTGTTGACACAACTCCTAACTTAACTATACCATAAAACCTGTCCCTAACCTTTACTGTTTGTTACCTCAACAGCAGCAAAAGTGTTCTGCAATACAACATGAAATTGAACACAATATGTACATTGCACCTAATATATTTTATTTTATTTATTTGTATGACATAAGAACATAGCAGTAAAAGACACCTAATATAAAGTGTAACCCACATTTTTTTTCCTGCAGGAACCCGGCTTTTTACTAAATTGCATTAATAGCCCATTAACATACCAGTGATTCATGCACATTCATATATGAATATGATATCTCTAAATATGCATGTAAACATTATCTGTAATTATTGCATTTATTACACAATGTTATTAGAGTTACAGTTCCTAAGCAACTTCGTGTAAACAGATCTATGACACCAGCTTTCTTCTCACTTATAAGACATAATTTCCCTTCATTTGTTGAATAAACGCCACTGCAAACGCATAATGATGGTGATGACTTCGGGAACGAAGTTGATGTAGCTCTGGTCTTTATTTACATCTTCACACCTGATCAGCTGTCTTGATCCTCAAGCTTCTAAAGTTAGTCTCATTATACAAGAGGCTGAATGTGTCACATGAGCCACACTGGTATTTGTGGTACCATAAATAAACCGAGAGATGCTGAACTATCTGATATAAGCTCTAGTGACTGATGATGCTTCAGACAGTATTGATGCATTGAGCTCTATGTGTGTGTCTGTATTTAACGAGCATGGTAGTGAGCTGCCCACCTAACTACACGGTATTTTGGCGCGTTCTAACGTTTATATCAAACACTGCTTTCCAAGACCATCATAACGTGTGTGTTATGATGCCCATACGTGCGGTCTAGACAGCTCACTAGGGTTAAAACAGTGCTTGCAGCGCACAGAGCCGCTGTCTGTCACTCTTACCGGACACATTGCTCTTTCTCTCTTTGCATTTCGCCTTCCTCTCGTAAAATCCCAGCGTTTCTGTAAGGTCTGACGCAGCGGCTTGTTTCTCCGTCTTTTTGACGCCGCTGAAGAGTCGTTTCTCCTTCTCCTTCTCCTCATTTTCAGTCTCGTTTTCGTCCGCAAGACCAGCAGCTACTGAGTCCGCCATCTTCCCCGCAGACACAACATTCAGGCGTCACGGCATACGTCACTAAACATGACTACAATTCCCATAATGCAGCTGGTAAATATCACACACATGCTAGCAACCCCTCTAAAATATGTTTAATGATTTTATTCTTCTTATATCTGTTTTGACAGTTCTTAAGTGATAGAAACATTAAGAAATATAGAAACATTAAAATATGGATATTCTCACACAACAACAAAAAGAACAGATCGATCACAGCTGATCGAAAGAGCCAGAACAGAAAAGCAACTTCTCATCGTCAAAATAAGAATACATAATATAATAGAAATTCACAAATGTTAAAAGGGAAGTTCACCCAAAAATGAAAATTATGTCATTATTTATTCACCCTCTGACCCTCACCTCTTTCTGAATCTATGTGACTTTCTTTTGAGAAATGCCCCAGTATTTTTGTTTGTTTGTTTTTGGAAGTCAGTGGTCAGTGGTCACCAATACTGTTTGCTTACATTTCTCAAAATATATTTTTATGTTACAGAAGAACGTCATACGTTTGGAACAGCATAGGGATGAATAAATGACAGAATTTTCATTTTTAGATGAACTATCATCCAGTGAATTTGTACCACGTTTCTTTGACCACTAGAGGGGGGAAAAGATTCAGAGATTATTTTCGCATTTACATCATGGAGTTAAAGTAACATAGGCCTATAGCTTTGCAATGTATTTATTTATTTAGATTATAACAATGAAAATCACTCTGTGTTCTCGATTATGCTTTTTTATTACAATTGATATCAATAACCAAACACACCGAGTCTGGTATCATAACCAAACACATTTTATTAATGCAAATTATTGAAAACCATACATAAAATACACAATTAACAGCACAAATCTGCATGTGTTTTACAATATGCATTAAAATTTAGAGCAATAAAGATATCTGCATTCATGCTCAAAACGCTATAGCGTTCACAATGGGACTTTTTTCATCCGGTTGTTGTAGCGAAACCAAACAGTACGGTACAGAATGAAGCCGAGACATCCACTGAGCTTTAAAAAAGGGCTGAAAAATTCTGATATGAAATGAATTGATAGATCTGTATATTTACAAGGCTTGCAGTATCTTTAATTTTTTTCTGAATACTTAAACTAAATGGTTGAAGCTGTATGTCTCAAGTATGGAATACCGTGTCACACCAACATAAACGCTAGCATGCACACACACACGCGCGCACACACACCTTCTCTCCTGCAATTTCTCCTCTACAGTTGAAAATACCCCCATCCCTTGACAGCACCGTTGCCATAGCTACCCAATGTCAGATCACATTACTCCAACTGCTGCGTTGCCATGGTATCAGGCTTACTGTCTTGGTTGCTAGGGTGCTGGCCATTTCAGGAGCTGCCGTTTCCAAGTGTCGGTGAGTTGGTGTAGTCATGGAGACCGTCATCATGGAGACCGTTGATGGGGTCGTACTGTTCGTTCTTGAGGCGTGTGATCAAACGCTCGTCCACGTCACCCAACTCCCCTCCCATTAGAGAGGGCTCCCCTACCACCATCACATCCTACAGCCAGCGAGAGAGAGAGAGAGAGAGAGAGAGAGAGAGAGTGTTGACGTAAACAGAGACGCGGGGGGTCGAGTGAGAGAGAGAATGGCGGGGGAGTAGAAAGAGAGAGAAGAACGACAGAAGCAGAATAATTTATGGCTGTTATTTTCCAAAACCTGAACTTGTAATATAGTTAATGCAAGCATACAGTAGAGAATGTGCAAAATTAAATAAAAAAAGATGTGCATAATAAGCAGAGCTGGGTAGATATTGATTACATGTAATCTGGATTACGTAATCAGATTCCAAAAATTAAGTATACTTGTAATTGGTGATCAGACTAGTTACTTTTTTACTGATTACATGATTATTCACACATTATTCATAATTTACTGATTCTCCCTAATTCCTCTTTTTCATCTTTTAAATGTTCCTTTCTAAAGTAGCCTATACCGCTTATATATATACAGTCTTCCAGTTTTGTGGACATTCACACAAAGACTACTCAGTAGTCGGGTGGCTACACAGCATTTGACCACTGGATTTACAAAAATAATTTCAGGTGTTTCAACATTAAATCGACTACTAATGAACATGTTAATTTTTATTTGCATTATCACTCAGAGGGTTATTTAATAATGTATTGCTTTGTCTTTGGAAGGCTTTTGTCTTTCAAACACATTAAAATGCACAAATTCACATTATTTCTAATTTACATGTAATGCAGGCATTCCCTAATTTTTGTTGTCATCTGAACTTCTTTCACCTAATATATTTAATTGAAGTACCCCTGATTTAAAAAAAAAAAAAAAATTCAATAATGAAGTATCACATTTGTATGTTCACGGTTCTCTGACATTGGTTATTGCTCACATGACATACAGGTAAACAAATAAAACAATTCATTTTTTGGAAGTGTTTTATTTTGATTTCTGTTATTTTAAAATGAATTATTTTAATTCAAAATTTTTATGATTTAATTAATGATTAGCTTTTCATTAAACTCACGAACCCCCTGCATTACCTTTATGAACCCCAGTTTGGGAAACCTTATGTAATGTAATGTTTAATGCACTTTATGTTGTTAATTGCCACGAACGGATTATATTTTCTTTTGTATTTTGTATGTACACTTTTGTATTTTTATATCAATATGGTACAAGATTATCCTATTTAAATCCATGTGAAAAACAAGTTACATCAAAAGTAATCTAAAAGCAATCAAAAAATATTCTGATTATATCACCTGAAATGTCTAATGTAATGAATTACGTTACTAACTACAATTTTTGTCATATCATTTGGAATCAGTAACGGATTTTTGTAAATTTGTAAGTAATCTACCCAGCTCTGATAATAAGGAATATTTTTACATAAATAGTTTAATGTGGCGTACCCACAAGCTTTGTTAAATACGCAGTCATACACACACATGCACACAAACTCGTCTCCAGACACTAGCTCTTTAGACTTTAATTAGATTTTTTTTTCAGATAAAGAACAGCTAAATAACAACATATGTGCTAATTAAGCAAATCTGCATTGCTAAGTAGCTCGTTAAGACAGCACATGCTGCATGATAACTGTCTGCATGTGTCACTCACCTACCTAAGCTCCGCCTCCAGCCACCCGCCACCCCTCGTTTCCCCGGCGACACGTTTAGGCTTGGGACCAGAGACGGACAATACTAATTATCATCAAATCAATTACGGCTAATTAGTCTCAATTACAAACAAATTAATCAGAGTAGACAAATGACTACATATTTAAAAAATTCCTCTAACATTACAAATTACAATCACACTGGAAACTGATTGTTACTTACTATATACAATAAAACAATGTAATTCAGGTATTGATTTTATAATACACTGCATTGAAATATTACAATATGAAAAAAATAAGATGGGTTAATTTACTAAGCTGCTCTCTCTGTCTTTCCCTCTCTATACTGCTTTGTTATTTCTTTACACACACTCACACACATGCACATATATGTACAGACATCCAGACATTCTCCATAAATCAATTTCAGTATATCTCTCCTATGTGATCTTTTCAGTGTGGACCACTGCTTCCCTGCAAGTGTGTAGGTGACTGCGTCTACAGTATGTTCGGAATGGAATACTATGTACTGATTACTGTGCGGTATGTATTCAATTTTACAGTTTGCATTTTTTTACAGTCTACAATTGTCATGTAATTTCTTCATTTTTTATTCAGTGAATGCTGTCCAGTTATCAACTCCAATTAAACCTGTCAAAAGAGTTCAAGATTACAACTAATATTACTTTATACATAACACTGGAAATGGAGGTTGGTCCAATTTTTGTGGCATTTAAAAATGATTGAAATTCTGAAAAAAAAAAAAAAAGTCAGAATTGAAACAAACAAAGTTGTAATTGTGAGATAAAAAGTCTCAGTTAACTTTTTGTAAGTAATTATTTTGTTGTTATTTGTGTTTGTCTGTTATTTATTTATTTAATTATATTTTTTTCTTTCAGTGTATGCTGCTTTAATTTATTGGAGGTGTGTTTAACAATGATAATACCTGTTTCTTACTTGAAGAGGTTTAATAAAGGTTAAAATAATTCGAACACATTGCATTGTGGGATATAGTATTCGACAACAGCAAGCACTGTTGCACATTTTAATTTGTGCATACAGAAAATTAGCATACTGCCCACAGTATACATACTATATACTTCAGCAATACTAAGAGTAGTACGGTAGTATGGTATATCTCCATTCCGAACACAGCTTTAGGGTAAACGTATATGTCGATGTGATGTACCTGTGATGGTAGGCTGAAGTTATTGGCTGGGCTGCGCTTCTTGCTGTTTCCTGTGCTGTTATTGGACGCGCTACCAGCTGAGTTCCTCCTCCTCCGTCTCTTTGTTGCTGGTTTGGCTGGCTCTGCTGTCAATCAAAACATAAAAGTAGCATAATGCAAACTGAATCAGCATTGCATTCCATGAATTGCATTCCATGTTGAAAACCAGTGAAACAGAGTGAACATGTTAAAAAATGGGTGGATAGATGGATTAATAAATGGGTGCAAACACACAGCATACTGTATCTTTTAAAACACTAATCAATACTGCAAATGAAACCAACAAAAGAGTGGTAGAGGTCTAAATAACGGTATTCTGATGATATTTTTAGCATGTATATAGAAGAACAGAACCAATTTGATTTGCATTTCCTGAGGGAAATGCCACTGCTTGCACAGCAACAAAAGAATAGTGTTCGTTTTATATATAAGGCTTCAGTTTTGAATAAATGAAATGGCTTTGCCGTTGTCATGACACTGAGTATGTGTCTCGTTTTTTTAGCCAGCTGCACACAGGAAGTTTCACATAGGATGAATTAGGAATAGCACACTAGGCTAGCATAGTACTCAGTATGCTATTTTGAATTCAGCCATAGTGCAGTGTTTTGCACATAGCTTTACGGTTAAATATATGCAGGAACTGCAAGATCAGTCACAATTCAGTATGCAAAGAAGACAAATCACAATGCAGCATGCAAATACTACATCATTGCAGTTGGGTAAATCTTGAATGCAGAACATTCTAGAAGCATCAATATGACGTTTTTATTCGATTGATCCTGTTTAGGTTGAAGTAAATGTTTTATTATTATTATTATTATTA
>NW_015647958.1:747700-757014 GCF_001515625.1 Sinocyclocheilus rhinocerous
AAGTTTATATCAAAGGTAAAAACCATTTAAAAATGAAATTCTGAAAAAAAAAAAAAAAGTCAGAATTGAAACAAACAAAGTTGTAATTGTGAGATAAAAAGTCTCAGTTAACTTTTTGTAAGTAATTATTTTGTTGTTATTTGTGTTTGTCTGTTATTTATTTATTTAATTATATTTTTTTCTTTCAGTGTATGCTGCTTTAATTTATTGGAGGTGTGTTTAACAATGATAATACCTGTTTCTTACTTGAAGAGGTTTAATAAAGGTTAAAATAATTCGAACACATTGCATTGTGGGATATAGTATTCGACAACAGCAAGCACTGTTGCACATTTTAATTTGTGCATACAGAAAATTAGCATACTGCCCACAGTATACATACTATATACTTCAGCAATACTAAGAGTAGTACGGTAGTATGGTATATCTCCATTCCGAACACAGCTTTAGGGTAAACGTATATGTCGATGTGATGTACCTGTGATGGTAGGCTGAAGTTATTGGCTGGGCTGCGCTTCTTGCTGTTTCCTGTGCTGTTATTGGACGCGCTACCAGCTGAGTTCCTCCTCCTCCGTCTCTTTGTTGCTGGTTTGGCTGGCTCTGCTGTCAATCAAAACATAAAAGTAGCATAATGCAAACTGAATCAGCATTGCATTCCATGAATTGCATTCCATGTTGAAAACCAGTGAAACAGAGTGAACATGTTAAAAAATGGGTGGATAGATGGATTAATAAATGGGTGCAAACACACAGCATACTGTATCTTTTAAAACACTAATCAATACTGCAAATGAAACCAACAAAAGAGTGGTAGAGGTCTAAATAACGGTATTCTGATGATATTTTTAGCATGTATATAGAAGAACAGAACCAATTTGATTTGCATTTCCTGAGGGAAATGCCACTGCTTGCACAGCAACAAAAGAATAGTGTTCGTTTTATATATAAGGCTTCAGTTTTGAATAAATGAAATGGCTTTGCCGTTGTCATGACACTGAGTATGTGTCTCGTTTTTTTAGCCAGCTGCACACAGGAAGTTTCACATAGGATGAATTAGGAATAGCACACTAGGCTAGCATAGTACTCAGTATGCTATTTTGAATTCAGCCATAGTGCAGTGTTTTGCACATAGCTTTACGGTTAAATATATGCAGGAACTGCAAGATCAGTCACAATTCAGTATGCAAAGAAGACAAATCACAATGCAGCATGCAAATACTACATCATTGCAGTTGGGTAAATCTTGAATGCAGAACATTCTAGAAGCATCAATATGACGTTTTTATTCGATTGATCCTGTTTAGGTTGAAGTAAATGTTTTATTATTATTATTATTATTAAATATTTAGCGTTATGAGTGTAGAAGAAACCCTAACTAGAATGTTTGAGGAATTGTAAAAAAAATGAAAGTGCATAGAAGAGCATACATACATTTTTTGGAATTAGAGGGAAATATTTCTGTCTTGAAGCTGGGCGAGGGTCCAACTGAAATGAAAGGAATTAATAACAGTCAAAAGACACCACTGTACCGTCTTTCAGAAACAACATTAAGAACATTTCAGTAAATAATAATGAGGATGCAAAACAGTAAAGCGGATGAGAAAAAGAGAGGAACAATGAAAGAGAGTTGCCTGAGAAGAATAATAAGATTATTGTTCAGTCAAAACAAAGGAATTATTGTCACAGAACAGCAGGAGGTAGTTATTTTTTAAAAAAGAGCAGTAAAATAGCACATAAATAACAACACAAGGTCAAAGCCTCCATTAATTACTGCAGATCACAAAACCCTTAACAGCCTGTGCTCAGTACTTTGAAATGTTAATAAGGAATATGAAATATGTTTACAATGTACAAACTACTGTAAATTTAATGACATTGTATAGCTCTTAAGAGGAGAACAACAGAAAGAAATTAAACGCTGGGGGGAAAGAGTAGCTAAACAATGCTGGTATTTCAATATTAATCTTTCACAACAGACTGTATTTAAGAGAGAAAGAAAGCTAAGAGGAGACATGAAACGAGATCTAATGAAGAACGTAGAAGCTAGAGTTATAATTAACTAAAACTAAAACCATAAACAACTGTTTAGGGTTTTTTTTGGTACATAATAATGATAAAAAAATAATTAAAATGACAAAAACACTCAACAAAATTACTAAAACTTGAGCTAAAATTACAATGAAAATGGGAAATATGAAAAATATAATAGTGTCTCTGCGATACTAAAATAACTTGCGTGAGGCTTGTGTGTGTGTTGACCAGGTATTTCCTACATTATGGGGACCAAATGTCCTCACAAGGATAGTAATACAGTCATTTTTTGATCATGCGGGGACATTTTTGGTCCCCATAAGGAAAACAGCTTATAAATTATACAAAATGAAGATTTCTAGGAATGCAGAAAGATTTCTGTGAGAGGTAGATTTACAGTAAGGGGATAGGGTATACAGTTTGTACATGTTATGAGCAATGCCTATGGGAAGTCCCCATAAAACATGGAAACCCAACGAGTGTGTGTGTGTGTGTGTGTGTGTGTGTGAGAGAGAGAGAGAGAGAGAGAGAGACCTGGTGGTGTTGTCATCCTCTGCCACTGGTGAAAGAGGCAGGTCTTCAGGCAGTCTCTGGGACTCAGTCCATATGTCTTATGCCTAGACATGAGCTCCTGCATCGGCTCTAGAATCACACACAACTGCACACAAACAAAATAATCTTTTCACTCAGTTGTTTAACACATTAAAAATCCATACCATCCGTATGAGAGTTGATGTGTTTGTATGTGTGTATACATGATTGTAACATACTCTGAGGTAGTTCAGCGTGAGGTTGGTAAGTCCCACTCGACTGATGTTTTTGGACAGTTGTTCCAGGGCTCCAGGGTCTTGTGCCTGACAAAGACACACACACACACACACACATGGACACACAAGTCCATTTATTCTCTCTCTTATTTTGTGCTCCATCCAGATAGAGCTCTAATTCATTACAGGATATGTTTCCATAGCAACATCCTGACAGCTTAGCTAAAAGGTTTGGATGCTTTCACCTTGATTGATAAAAAAGGGCTGAAATGCATTTTGTTGTACCATAACCAACTACCTGTGAATGCATCTGAAAATACCTGAGTTTGCCAATATGCCAAACAAATCCATGGTAGACATAACCCACATAACTGGGGAAATCGTATTATTTAGAAAACAGCAAATTAGTTTTTGATTATTTTTGAATTAAAATCATGTAAAGCTTAAAATAGTATTGTAAATGTTACATATGTAAAATGTTAATCCACAGTGTAGGCTAAAAAAGCTAAAAAACTTCACTCCGACGCAGCATGCTGCACTCATACAAGCAGTACATGGCTCATGTGAAGAGAAACTGACTTGTGAGAATAATATTACACACACACAGTGTCAGAAAAAGTAAGGACAGTGTTTTACTAATGTTAACAATTACTGAGAGTATGAGTCACATGAAAATTTACTAACGCTAAGGGAAGGGAACCTAATTTACACACAAAGTATTTGACATTTTTAGCAAAGAATTTGACAGACACTTTTAACCAATGCAACTTACATTGCACTCAAGACACAAACTTTATCATTAACATACACCCTGGCAATCAATTCCATGTCCTTGGTATTGCTAGCAAATAATGTATTTTTTTATCCAATTTAGAGTAAAACTACTATTAACTACGACTTTTGCCTCAATAAACTCCTAATGTGCTGCTTATTAACAGTTAGTAAGGTAGCTGTTAAGTTTAGGTATTGTGTAGGATAATTAGGGTTGTAGAATATGGTCATGCAGAATATGATAATATATTATCATATATTATAATATACAATGAAAACTGCCCACATTTTTTAAAAGTAGTGCCCTACCAAAAGTTTGGGGTCAGGGAGATTGTCTTTCTTTTTTTTTCTTTTTTTTTTTAAAGAAATTAATATTTTTATTTAAGCAAGGAAACATTCAATTGTCCAAAAGTAACAGTAAAAACCTTTATATTGTTTGTAAAAAAAAAAAAAAAAATGTCAAAGAAATGCTGTTCTTGAGATTTCTATTATCAGAAGTTCATACAAAAATCCAAAATTGTTGGGAGTTTCCACAAAAATGTTAATAAGCACAACTGTTTTCAACATTGATGATAATGTTTGAGCACCAAATCCGCATATTAGAATGATTTCTGAAGAATCGTGTGACACTAAACTAGTAGTGACTGCTGAAAATGTAGTTTTGCTATCATAAGAATAAATTACATTTAAAATATATTAAAATAGAAAAAAAATATTATTTTAAATTGTAATAATATTTCAGAATATAACTGTGTTTTTGATCAAATAAATATAGCCTTGGAGAGCATAAGATACTTCTTTTAAAAAATATTAAAAATTTTAATAATCAAGATAGAGCTTTTAAAACTGTTGCTGATATTACTTCTGCTTTATTTGCTGCAATGGAAATCAATGGTCAAATCTAGCACATTGCATTATGGGATACAGTATTCAAAACAGTGTGTTCTGTGTATGCTGCAAAGTCTGGTCAATGTAGAAGGTCATCCAGGATGCATATCATTTTGTGTGAGAAATATTAAGGAGGTTTTTTTTATTCACATGAAAAGTAACTCACATTTACAGCCAAGACACTGCGAGGAATGAGTTCACTGTAGTGTGTGATAGTGAAGTGCCATGTTTTGATTCTCATGAGGTCATCAAAGGTGAACACAAGAATAAGATGACCTTCTGTACACACCTGTGAAAAAAAGGAAGAGAGTTTGTCATTCAGTTTTTTTCAAACTTTCAGAATAAAATAAGACAGACATCACACAAAGACAATTAATTATCTTGTATCTTCTGAAATCATAACTTGACTTGACTTGACCAGTGCACAACTTGTGAGAGAATTACATCTAACTAATTTTTGTTTTTCATTCAAAACAAATCAAATTATACGGTTCTCTCATTAAAGCAGTATTTTCAGCACAAGCAGGATTCTGTGTGGAACTCTGAACCCCAACATTCTGTTGCCGGGGGAACAGAGGGTAGCTGCAAGGTTGGCATAGCAACGGGAGGGATGTAATCCCAGCAGACACGCTCTGATCAATGCCTCCAGTACACACACACACACACACACACTTGGGAACTGTGTCTGTATAACTTAGTTACAACATACAGTCTTCCGAATCAATATTTAATTCACAAATGTTCATTTACTAAAAAGCAAAGTTGGACAAAACTCTCTCTCTCTAATTGACAATTGAACGATTCTGCATCGTAATGGCGTACCATATGAATATTGCATAGGACATTCAGAAAATCACACGTTATGTTGGTTTTGGGAACCAAGTATTCTTGTCATATGATATAAATGAAATAAGCAAAAGCATTCTCTGAACAGTATTGTAATATACTTGCTCCAAGACAGTATTAGCAGACTTTTCATCAAGATCATCCTACAGTTTTAGCGCATAAAGCTATAGGATAGAAAAAAGAGAAGCGGTTTTTGTGGATGAGCGAGGGAGAGAGGGAGTGAGGAAGAAGCCGAGAAAGAGCAGGAGGGAGAGGGAGAGAGTGGGGGTTATATTTTCCTTTTTTGTTTTGTGCAGTTCCAGCCCAGAATTCACAATGAGGAATACATTAGTGCTCAAAATGAGGAAGCAAAGACTCACTGAGCCAGATTCGTGCGTGTGTGTGCAGTACCTTAGTGAACGTAGGTTTGCCGTGTTGTGTTGTCATAGTACAGTGATGAGAGTCGACAGTAATAGCTGAGTTGTTGAACGACTCCTTTGTTTGTTTCAGCTCAAAAAACAACTCATAGACTCCTCCTTCGAACAGAGAACTGAAGTAACGAGGGATCAGGGTGCGCCCGATGGCTGGGGAAGAAGGAAGGAGAGTGAGAGAAACATACGTGGAGAGGGAAATTTCATTTTGAGGACATCAGTTGCGGTCGCGGATTAACAAACAGAAGGAAAAGAATGGTATAGACTCCATGCAGAGGTGTTTATTTATTAATGGCCATATGATGAAAGAGTCTCAAAGTTGGGCGACACACTGGCCGAACACCTTAACTGGCAACCGTAAATGTGTGTGTTTGTGTGTGTGTCTCTGTGTGTGGTCCCCTAAGAGTTGGAAACAAACAGGCTACTGAATGCCACAGGCATTAAGTCCAGCAGGCTGTGCATGCGCACAGAACTGTTAGTGCTCTGGAGCTGTCAATCACTGCAGTAGAGGTGTGTGAAGTCTGCAGGCCCATATTTATTTGAACACCCCAGACCTGTCAATCAAATCTCACCACATACACAGTGAATAAGGAATGAATGAGAATGAGTGAAATCCAGCACAACTGTGTCCCTGTCTAACTCTAAACAGACTGAAATGAATCTAAATTCAAACTCTACCTTAGAAAGAGAAAAGGAGACAAAGTGTGCAAATTCTATTATGATTTTATTTGTGATTTTAAAAATATTTTACACATTTTTAGGGTAAAACAATGTTTTTACACATCTTAAAGTACATATATGCTCACAAATCTTATTCTCATTTAATTTGTTGTTAATAAGTAATCATTAGTGTACACCGTGATTTTATCATATTTTGATGTTTACAAAGTCCACCAAAAAACAACATTCAAGGATGTAAGTGGTCAAATGTCCTTACAAATCTAGTTTAAAACATATGTGCCAAGTTCTCATTCACTGTATTTCCGGTGGTTTTATATTTTGAAAAAAAAAATGTAATGAATTAAAAAATGTAAAGTAAAAATATTTTCTTTACACACTGAATGTGAATTTATCTGAATCATTATTTTCAAAATAGCTTAAAGGTAAAAAGCATTTTTATGAAGATATGAATTGAGAATTGTATGGCATTTTATAGCCTGAACTAACCTTGCATGTCATAAAAAACATTAAAATTGTTCATATTTAAAACGACTTACAGACCCTAACACACAGTCCTGAGAATCAGTAGAGTGCCTCAATGATATAATTTTCTGTTTTCAGGTTGTTGTTTTTTTTTTTGCAATATTATTTTAAATATTAATAAGCAGGACAGCAGTTTTGTTCAAATATTTCCCCCAAAAAAATAACATGAAAAGATTACGCTAAAGAATAGAATCCTTTTTTTTTCTTAATCATGATGTGTGGACAGTTGAAACCATTTAAGTCAGAAACTGTATTGTCATTGTATGTATGAATTGGATTTTTAATGCATTTAATTTACTTTTTAATGAAATAAAATTAAAAAAGTGTGACACATCATAGACCCAACCAAATGTTAAATATACTGTATAGGGGGGCCAACAGAAAAAGTTGAAGAATCTAAACCATTACACCACACCTTTCGAACATCAATGAATACATGGTGGCTATGGCTCTGCACACACTTACTGTACGTCTTTGGTCCCTCCTCCAGGCAGAATGAGAGAGTCAGTGTGGCATCTTCTTCAAAGAACTCAGTGCAGAATGCATCCCACCACAGAATATCACAGTCCTGTGGGATCACACATTAACACACATTTAACACTGAGTGAGACAGAGGAGAGGCACAGAAGTACTTGACCTCTGAATGACCCAAAATGACCATAATTAGGCCTGGCACAGTGATTATCATTTCAAAGCTTTCTGTTTATTATAAACACACACCCATCGTGACTCGCCCCATTAAGGGCAGCAATTTACACCACAAATCCAGCCAACTACCGCTGGCCTGCTATTGAGATTCACTTTTGTATTGGACATTATTATACCAGTTCATACTCCACAATACACTGTATTTTCACAGCTCTTGCACTCCAGTCTTTGTGCGTTATAAACGTGTAAGACAGTTATTAGATTGTGAGAAAGGGGTGTTTCTATAGAGGTCATCATTCCAATAGTTTAGTCTCTCTTAACGGTATCTGTCAAATTATCATGACTCCAGGTGTGCTGAACATACCTCTGCTGATACATTTTATTTTCCTCCATTTATTCACATTGCTTTTTCTGAGTGTAGGCAATATTTTAAAGTACTATTTATTGTGGATTATTTTTGCACACACACTGACGGCATCAGGAAAAGCAAATATTAACACAGCTTGCGCTGTAGTTTAAATCGGGACCTATTGAGGGAGAAGGAATATATATATATATATATATATATATATATATGGAGAGTACTACAATAATTCATGCTACCAAATAAACATTATGGAACATCACCTTGCTGTTTGTGTTTCTGAAAACCACCACATAATCAATAGTGTATTTGGTATTGTACCAAACCAAGGACTAATGTGTTGTGTGCTCAGTCAAATCCTATTTAGTGAAAGTCCTTGAATAAGTTCAGTTTGTAAGTGAACATTGGGGTCACACTGTGGTGATGCGAGAGGAATAAATGAATATGTTAAAGTGATTTGACCATGGGGACTTTACTTAAAAAAAAAATCAGACTTATTCAAATTATGTTTCATCTATGTTTAAACGTGTGTAAAATGTCTGGTAATAAAGATCTTATCATGGCTTTGGCAACCTTCAAGTGCGCTTATGTGATGATTTGGATTTTCATTTTGTGTGCAACAAAAATGATGTTTGATAGGTGTAATAATAATGCCATGTAAGCAGTCAACTTTTAATGTATAAAAAATGCATTAACAGATAGCCCATAACTTAAAAAATATTAAAACTGATTAAAATTCTGATCTTCAAACTGCTATTATGCTATTCTGGCATAGATGTGCATTGCTGTTCACTTCTTATTTCCATCATAACCAACAATGTATATTTTGTATATGAAGTATATTTTGAAAAGGCTCAATTCTTCTCTAAAACGGAATACGGAAATGTCAGCACTATTTGTAACAGAATGTTGAGATATTATACACATAAATACGTGGGCTAAAATAAATTCAAAATACGATGTCAAGTCAAACAATTTTTTATCATAAAATAGGCTAATTATTGAAAGATCTTTTTTCTTTAAAATCAGCTTAATTGACAGAAAAGTTCTCCTTATAGATTACATGATGACTCTATTGATCTCATCTAAAATTAATGTTTGCTTTATATATTTAAGAACGTACATAAAATATGAATTGCAAAGTCCTGATTTTTGGTAATCACTCACCTCAGGCCGGGACTGGAGCCGTTTGTTGAGCTCGTGCATCCGGTACTCCGGCTGCACCGGGTAGGGCGCGTGTCTCCGGTAAAACGGACGGACAGGAGATGAGTAGAAGGGGTCGCGTGGCGCGCCAGTCATGGTTTCTGTTACCGACAGCGCGCGAGGAGCGCATCCACACGCAGCACGTGGAGCACGACGATCGTAAACATAGACACACACACACAC